>NW_026623324.1:1601265-1723308 GCF_030028575.1 Malurus melanocephalus | reverse complement strand
TTTTTTTTTTTTTTTTTTTGTTTGTTTTTTGTTTTAATGCAGATTTAGTGCAAGAAGAAGTGTTTAGAAGTAGTTCTGTTGAGGGACTTCGCAAAGCTGGACAGTTTTTGGAGCTGTTTGCTTCAGTAAAGTGGTACATGGCAGCTTGTGTCAGTCTTTCTTGCACTTGTGCTCTTGTCCTCTTCCCACTTTGTTCCCTGTCAAGTATTTTTGCTGGTTAGCAGAGCAGAAATGAAACTTTAGCAAGACAGAAAATGCCTGGGGGTGCAGTCTCTTCTTAAGCCAGTGGATCACTTTGCTWGTTATCCCATGCAGAAAGTTAGGGAGAGAAAAAAATCCTTTAGAGGAAAAAAATCCCAAAAATAGATACGTCTGTAACTGACAGCCAGCTAAGGATAAACTCAGAAGCAGGAGCTCTGGCAGGCTGCACCCATGCAGTGTGATCTTTTCCCAATCAAATCACATGAAGCATGGTTTGACAAATCAAACACACAAAAGCTGCAGTTCTGCATGTCTCATGCAATCCCATCACTGAAGTTTGGGGCAATCAGTAAAAACCCCGAACAAAACAAAACTAAAAACCCCCTGACTGCCATGCTGCTGGGTGTGAGTTGCCAGCTGGGACATCCCAGCCTTGYGGGCAGAGAGAAGAGCTCTCTTGACTTCATGGTTTCCTGCAAGCCATGGCTCAAGCCTGCCTTAAGGAAAAACCAAAGAGAAGGGCCATGGGTGCGTGCAGGTCTGTAATTGCAACTGCAGGTGCCCAAACACTATTTCCATGTAGGGCACATCCAAAAACACTCAAACCCCTACTCCACATGGAGTCTTTCTTTGTGCCCCGTGTTGAGCCTCCAGGAGCAGCACCAGAGCCTGGGCTTTGTGCTCTGCMTTGAGGGGATATCCTCAGCCAGAATGTTGTGACAGACCAGGCACCTCAAGCCAAGAAACACACAGCTCCTCCAGAGAAGGGTCCTGTCCTCAGCTCKTGCTTGTCTGGGGTGCTCAGGTCCTGCTGAGCAGGAGGTCCTCTGCTTCTATCKGTCCTGCCTGGCTGTGGGGTCAAGCAGAGCCTCAGCACCCATCCATGTGCTCCTCAGCCACAGCGTGGTCCTTTGTACYCTGCTGTGCCTCAGCCCTGGATGATCATCTTCTTGGCACAGGCTCTGCACAAGTATTGGGGTGTCCCATGTCCTACCCAATGTTCCATGCTCCCACCAAACAGGAAATGCACTTGAGCTGATACATGCGGGAGAAACAACTTCTGTGTGAAATTTCAGGCAGCCTGAACACAGCTAATGTGAACTGGGGGGTGTCCAGGGTGGTCTGATCTCTCTGCGTGTACCCCAAGCATCCCCAGCTATGGAGATCGCTTCGGCCCTTCTTTGGTGCTGTGCAGTGTAACCTACGCCCAGGCCGGTGAATGGCAGGCACACACACCCCAGTGSRCTGAYAGTCCATAYGGTACCAGAGACAAAGAAACAGAGGGCTCAATCGTGTACTTATTCCAGGAGTTTATTCCCAAAGGACACCAGAGRYGAMAGAGAGTGGGGTGGGGTTATCTGSCMMMRGGAWWMMMCYKGGGRMCMRKTWMCYKRRGRRSYKGGKKRRRGRRGRRGSMAARGGRAMMMMAWKRMCMAWKGGGGRARGGGKWRKSSRRRKKRRGGGKTWCMWYMAAWYCMAMCMRGGKWWCMWGGATTTACAYATTYATGGAGGAACYATCTAATTCCCAAGGGGGTTATCAAGATCTTTCCACCACTGAGTTTCAGCTATGCCAGGGCTGTCTAGCCCTTCAGCATTTTCTGAGGTGGTCTCATCCACCACAACAYACAGCCAAGTGCCAGCCTCAGGAGGAGATTGAACAGAGGTGCCATCTTTACAAGTGTGCTTTAGGGCATCACCATACACCTCCACATTCCCACAGGGCATGTCCCTTGCAAAAAWCTCTCTCCAACAAGCATAGTAGGGACATTTCAGACTTCAGTCTCTGACAGCCTACATTTTGCTGAAGGTTGCTTCATTTTTTGGAACTTCATGAGCATTCAACCCTAATGTGTGACATCCCAGAGAAGTCAGCTCTTCGGTATTCACTTGGCATCACAATGGGGTGATTTCTTCTCCTGAGAAGTCTCTGGAGCAGTGGGGTTTGTAAAGGCACTAAAGACTCACCATGAAGGCATTTCTGCATTCCAACAGATTTTAAAGGTGAACTGGGCAGGGACAGAGGAAAGAAGAGCCAAAGGACCCCCAGAAGGGGATGGTTCAGCAGAAGGTGGTCAGAGGAGAAGGGGAAYCGGGGTGAAGGGAAGACTGGGAGGAGAAAGGAGAGGGCAATCAAAGGGAAAACGAGGAGGACTTAAGGCAGTCACCGATTTATGGCATTGATACAGGTGGCAGCTGGGAATTTATGAAGCATTTGACAGAGTGACACACTTTTTAGGCATTTTGAGTCTTCTCCACTGCTGTGTGATAAGGGAAATGYAGCTGCAAGAAGGCATATAGCTCAGATAAGAGGAGGCTAATAAACATATGGATGAGGTTTAAACCCAGCTAGATCAAAGGAATATATTTGGCTATTCTCATAACAAGGGGTTTATCCTTGCCTTGCTATTTTCCCTCATATAGGAAATYCATCCTTTAGTCCCAGGGCAATTCAGCCTTTTTCTCTAGGTCTCCAAAGTGCACTTGTGACAATCTGAAAGGAAAATTGATCTTCTGCCTTACACTTTCTTCCAGCACAGCTCTCTGATTTTTCTCTAGTCTTGGCTACTCGCTCCCCAGCATCACCCTCAGCCCCTCACAGCTGCACCCRCCCCAAGCACAGCCCTGGCACCCCTGGATCAGGCCAGGGTGCTGCACAGCTCTGGCCCTGAGCTGGGGAAAGGTGCAGCGAGAAGGAGATGCACACTTGGGTCTTACCTATTTCCAGGAGCGAGGCCAGAGCCGCTGAGCATTCATGGATGCACTGACCTGGATATTCTGCCTGCAAGGCTGCTCACACCTCCTGCACCCGCCAGCACTGATGAGAGCCACCATCAGTCTCTGCTGCRAACCCTCACTCCATAGCTAAAGCTGCCACAACTTGTTTTACCAAGTGGGTTTTATTCCTGCCATTTTCATGATATTCCTTTTTATCCAGTCCTAGCCCTCCACAGAGGAGAAGCTCTTGGCTTCAAATCAACCTCTCCCCACCCAGCCACTGATGGCCATCAGCTGCATCAGCTGCCTGGCCACACTGAGGCCATTTAAAGGTGGAGCCGCCTGAAACCCAGAGGACACACTTTTTTCTTTAAGGTGCTCTGTAGATCACTCTCTGCCTGTACACTCACATTATTCCAGTAAAGTTACCAAATAAAGAAAATGACAATATCTCAAAGATAGCATTGAGTATGAATGGGTGGAAGGATTTGGTTTACTGAGGGATATTAACTCCCCCTTTAAGGTAATAGCTACTTTATCTGTTGAAAAAAATTACAGCTTTGTTTACTCTCTGTTGGTATTTGCCCAACAGACAGTATTGTCTAGTTTTGAAAACACATCAGGCCACACAAAAGAGCTGCCAGACTCTTACTGAGCTGATGATTCCTTTTTGTATCATTTTCCTTATCTTGGGATCCAGGCTGTCATCTTTAATTATTTTAAAATGAACTGCCGCATCTTATCTTCATCAGAATATTTTATCCCCTGCTCACCCTTCTATCTCTTCCTGATTCAAAACGTTAAAAGTAAAGAATTTTGATACTTTTTATTTGGTTATTGGTGTTTTACCTCATTGCTTCTTAAATAGGGGAAACTTTTAAAAAAARCATTTATCTTCAGCTTCCCTTTATATTCTGGCTCTCTGGTGTGAGTGCCTTTCCTGGCTGCTCAGCTCTTTCCAGAAGACTTTTCTCACATGCTGGATGATAAAACGCTGTGTCCTCCAGTTTGTCTGGAACTTAGCAGCTATGTGATGCTGGAGTGTCGTGGTTTGAATGAATTTAATGGGGGCGAACACTCCCAAGTTCCAGCAAACCCCCCTCCTTTCCCCACCCAGGTCCTAGAGACAAACTTTTCCACAGAGTGGAAAAGAAAAAGAAAAAAACTATTTATTTAACAGAACAACAACAACAAAATAATATCCCCACAAAGAAGAGAGGGGGGAAAAATGAAAATTATAAAACAAAAAAACAAAAAAAATCCCTGTGGGACCAGCTGTTGGATCTTAAAGTCTTTCTCTTCCCTCTTGGGAGTGGCTTCCCTTCCAGGGCCCCCAGAGGCGTTAGACAGAGTCGCTCCGGTGGTTCACTGGAGGATCTTTCTTGCCTGTCGTGCCACAGGAATCTTCTAATTCTCAGATGAAGTAAAAAAAAAAAAAAATGGAGGAAAAAACCAATCCAAAGAAAAGGGAAAAGAGGAGCAGTCCCAGATAGCTTCTTCCCTGCTGCTGAGCCCGAGACTCCTCCAGGAATGTGTGTTACTTGTACCTCTCCCTCCCACGGTCCTTTAAGGGAGGAACATCACAAAACAAACCAGAGCAGTGTCAACTAATGTACAGTTACAGAAGGGTTGCTTACCTTTCCTCTAACATAAGCAGATGATAGGAGTACAAATACTCAGCTACCCTAGGACATGGAGAAGCAAGACCCCTGGAGTTTAGAATAGGTGACACATGAGGCCCCCTGCTCTGTCGGCATTATTCCATATCCCCCGCTTCATTAACCACAGGTCTAATGTCCTGGTCACTATGCCCTCCCCTGCCAGCCCAAACACCATGGCCCTTTCCTGTGTACACCAACYTCCTATAAGTTTATTTTAAGTGGAGCCTCATATTCACAAAAATCAAAGTCTGATTTACACAATCTGGTCCCACACGTGATAGACAATGTCTAGAAAATTTCCTAGGCAGCTACATTTCTATTGCTYCAGCACAACACATGCATACAGTGATCAATAAAATACAAATTTGGAAAAGTGGCGATCAAGTTAAAAATAGGCTTTTAGCATTTTCATTATCACAGGCAGAATGTAATAAGGTAGATCTATACCACAATACCCAAAGAGTCATTTTACAATCTATGTGTGCCTCTCAAGCGCCAATTATTTAATATTTTTTAATATCAGGCTTAAAATTAAGAAATACTCCATGCAAAATTGCAATCACCTGAGCCTGTATATACAAGAGGATGGGACATGCAGGTACAGAGTAGAAGTGGACCAAGTAAACAGATGAGTGAGAAGTGAGGGTGAGACTGGGCAGCAATCTTCCCTGGTACACACAYGGACATAATGGGAAGAGGCCTAAAGAGTGGTGCACAGCACCCCACCGAGCAATCAGAGCTCCTCACAGAGCAGAACAGAACTGGCATCAGAGCAGAAGCTGAAATGAAAGCTGACAGTGAAACAAATGTTGGTYGGTAAAACATAGGCTGATTATATCCCAGTTAGCATTGATTCGGGTGCCAAGAATAACAGCAGGCACTGGAACAGAGTGGGGGAGTGTGAGGCGCTGAGAAAGAGCTCGGCACAACAGAGCAGGAGATGATTAAACAAACAAACAAACAAACAAACAAACAAAACCTCACCCCGAGGAGGAAATTATTAAAGCAGCATGAACACAGAGCTGCAGCCGTCTTCTGTGGGAAGCAAATTCCGCAGAGAGCCGGCAGACTGGGAAAGCCCACAAATGGCAGCTCTGCATTACTGAGGAAAATGGATTGGTGAGAGCTGTTAGCCAGCATATGTTTGACCTTTCTGAGAACACCGGCACGGGCACGTTTATTAATGACCGCGGCAGGGAGATGAGCGGGCAGGGAAGGAGGTTTGATTTCCGGGCCATCTGCGATCCTGCCTGCCAAGCGATGGGAGGGCACCAGCCAGCCCTGGCCCTGGCCAGTATTTCTCCTCACAAGCAAGAGGAGGTGAGACAGATTTCTCCCCACTTTTCACATGCTGAGAATCTCATTTGACTCTTGAGCACTTGGGGACCTGTTGGAAATCGYACAAACAAAAGGCACTGTTCTCCTGAGAAGAGGCAGATCTGGGCYCTCTGTGACCACCTCTTACTGGGAGAAAGGGAAGAATATCAAGTGGAAACACTCAATAGATTGAACCATGTCAGGTCTTGTACTTCACACGTAGAGCCAGTGKTTTGGTATCCATCAAGACAAAAGACACTTTCCTTTTTTTTTCCCCAGCACACATGGCAAGTAACTTTTATCTCCTTTACTACATTTTATCAATGAGCAGTAAGTAAAGTTAGGAAGATAACAAAACCCATCATGCTCACTGAAAAGAATAAGAAAATGTGATCACTGAAATACCTGACAATTACATAAAATTGCATACAGATGGGTAGTGCTGTGAAAACGGCAGATTGTTGGTCTCATCTCTACAGAAGAGTTTAGTATGATGAATGACAAGGATTTGTTTGCAAAGTTGGGATGTACTACAGGAATTTGAAATAACAAAAGGACGTGGGCAAATGGGACAGTATGAAAAAATTAATAGGTAGGGGTGTTACCAGCCCATAGAGGTATCTGAAATCCCAAATTAGCGATCTCCCTTCATGCCTACAGTGTAAGACAAGACCTGTRTTTATAATGGATGACTGGATTATGTCATAGGAAGAACTAGGTACTCCTGGAGCTAGTAAAAGTATGGAATGTGATGGGAAAAAAGTGTGGCATAATTCAGCTGAGGTCAAAGAYGGTCTGTTGCTTTGGGCTGAGATGTCACCAAAGGCTCCTGGGGAGGAGGAGGATCTGGTTACACTGCAAAACCATATACTACTGCTTAGCCCCCTAAATGCCACAGCCAGGAAAAACATGGCAGTAGATCCAGGAACTGTCAGGTGAGAAGTTTTCCACAGTGGCAGGGAAAGTCCTGGCACTTGCTAAGGCACCACAACGGCCTCATTGAGCTGTCAGTGTGCACTTCTCATCAGCTGCCTTTCAAAAAGATGATTTTASAATGACAAATGGGAAAAGGGCTACTCAGAAACATGAGATGAGTTTCTCAGTTTCTGAAGGGTAGATCAAATAGCCTGTCTTGTGTAGCTGTGTTAACAGAAGTCTGAGAGAGTGCTGGATTACATTTGAGCAATAAATACAGGAAGAGAGAGGAATTATTTCCATTTAGATAAAAGCTGCTACAAGATTAAGTAGGTGAACACTGACCCTGAAAGAATTTGGCTTGGAAAGAAGGAGATAATTTAACTTTCAGAAGTGAAGTGCCAGCACAGCCTTTGAACAGGGATACTGGGAGTAGGTATTTGACTGTCACAGGATAACATGGGATTAAGTTACAGAGGAGATTGTGTGAAGACAGGAATGGTTCTTGGGTTTGGAAATGATGGTGTAAGATAGAGGGTTTCAATTGCTTCAGTATTATTCAGAATTCCAGTTGAAAAAAGACTTAATCTYGTGTTTGTGACACTAGATTTAGCCATTCAATCTCATGCTAGGCCAGGTTCCTGATTATTCCCTGGCGCCAGGACAGATTTTCTCTCCCGTGCTTGATGCTGTTGGTTTTGGTTTTGAATTTTACTCTCTTTTAGGGCAGAACAGTTTTTTTCAGCCAGCATCAGGGTGTTGGTCCAGGTGCATGAATGTTCCAGAGGCACAGTGAGCACTTTAAGGGAGCCCACCAGTTTGTGACTCCCTGACCTCAGAGAGGTCTGGCTCAACTGAGACAATTTTGCTTGTTATTTTCCATGAAATTTGAAGTGGCAGTGGGGGAAGACTCTCATTTCTGCTCAGTTTGGCAGCTGACAGGGCATGAAAATGAGAGAAAGAATATGATGAAGAAAGGCATTGCCATTTGCAATTGAGATGTCCTTGCAACTGGGGGGCTTTTTCCTCTGACCTGACCTGAGTCCAGTCCTATAAAAATTTCCACCCATCAGGACATCTAGGCTGGGAGACATCYTCTCATTTTGGGGAAAACTTGCCTACAGAAACCATGACTATTCGTAAAGTAGGGCTTTCAGTCTGTACCTTTCCCAAGATGAACACTCATGCCGGTGTTTTTGTTTTATTAGAACAGGATAACCATACCCTATTAAGTGACAACAGATAGAATAATTGCATATAAATACCTGAAAAGGTGCAACCCATTTACACATAACCAACAGAGTTCTTTTTAAACACAGGAATATTTTCCAGCTGCTAATCTGTAATGTAAATGAGCATGGAGTCTTCTATCCTCAGCAGGAGCACTGTTCAGCACCAAAATCTCCTTCAGAACTGGTCTTGGCAGCCATTAAACATGTGGATGTACTCAGACCAAACCATTTAACAGCAGATAACTGAGTAAGACTTGAACCTGTTAAAAACATGTATTTTCTGCCAAGGCTTAAATACATACCTGCAGCTGGTACGAAGCCCCAAGTTTCTATTTGTTTTGAATTTGTCCCTCTAGAYGATAAATATTTAGCCAACATCTCCCAGCTTATCACAAATAACTTCCTGTAATCCGCTTGGCTGGGTTTGAGGCTAAACAACACCACACAGAAGAATAGATATTAATGTTCTGATTTGTGCACAGCCTTGAAGCTTGGATGCAAAACAGGCCAAATTTATGTTAAATTTGCTTAATTTCCATGGGAATGTGCACTGTGGCTGCTGTATGGGGGGCAAGAATAGGAATAGAATCTAAGCAAGAGAGGAACTGAAAAACACAACCCATCTCATTGCCTGTTTTTGTTTCCTCACAGTCCTCCAGAGACCAGTTTGTCATTACAGAGGTGATTTTGAGCTCTTGGGATTGAGGGAGTCTCATATGTGCTTCTGGTTCTTGGATAAACCATTTGTGTCAATGCTTTCATTTGTGGTAAAACAGTAGCACAAGCATGAAGGGACAGAATCTGATTGCATTTGTGTGATAGAGCCATGGTCTATTAAGCAGAAGAGTTTATAAAATCATTAAACAAGATAAACCGGGTTCTTTCTGAGAGAGGTGCAAAAAATACAGGTGGAAATTGGAGTGGTAATTCCTTGCAATACTTGGGTTTTCTACTGATTTTCTATCTCACCTCTAACAAGATGTGAGGTTAAATKATGAGATGTGATTAAAATGCCAGATTGACCACATGGCCTCAGGGAATGCCTCACAGAGCTACCCACACGATAGCATCAGCACACCATTATGTTACTGGTGTAACATCTCTATAAAACATTTTAAACCAAGCCTGTATTGCATTCA
Source organism: Malurus melanocephalus (assembly GCF_030028575.1). Taxonomy (NCBI): domain Eukaryota; kingdom Metazoa; phylum Chordata; class Aves; order Passeriformes; family Maluridae; genus Malurus; species Malurus melanocephalus. Next base: position 1,714,128 of record NW_026623324.1, on the reverse strand, counting down.
GGACGGGCAGCACCTTTCAGATTACAGGATGACTTCAAAAAGTGATAGTGGCATAAAGGTAGAAAAATAGCAGAAGCAAATGGATGTTTGCTATGCTCTAGTTTGCATACACATCCTCTTGTTTCCTGGAATGCAGTGAAATTATCTTATTTGGGGTCTTGCTGAACTAGGGTTGTGTGCTTTTGATTTATCCCTGTTCCCCTGGTCCAGCTATCATTGTGGGGAGTTTCATCCAGGYTCACATTTTGCAGCTGGGAAAGAAAGTTCTGGGTAACTATTTGCRATGGGGATCTATTTTTGTTCAAGCATTCAGTGTCAGGCTCCTGTCTGTGTACCGATCAATATGTTATTTGTTTAGTCATCAAACTCACATCTGAGGGCATTCAGGAAAACTATTTTCACATTGAGATTGGTTTATGGTTCCATGCATGACTTGCAAATCAAAACCTGCAACTCTTATTAGCCTCCTTTGTGGGAAGATGAGGCAGCAATAATTTCACCRTCATCAGTAGCTTGGCAGATACTCACAGGGTTTTGGGTTGTTTAGAGGTGGGGCCTCGCTGCCTGACACAGGACATTGCCTCACTCACTTCAGGACCTTGGAATTAAATCTCTCGCCTCATCTCTAACAGGAAATTGCAGCCTCTATTGCATTTCAACCACAACCAGACCTCACCAAGGGGGTTGCAGCACAAGTGTCCCCAAAAGCATCACAGGGGCACTGTATCAAAGGGGGATGCTACATCCCTGGAGCAGCTCCAGGGAATTTCAGAATTTTTTTTGAGCTGTATCCTGAGGTTAATAAAAATACATCTCTCATCTCTGTGCAATGCCCTCCCTTCTAGGAGCTTCACTCCTGACTGAGGGTRCATTTATACATTCATGTGTGCTCAGCACCTTGTTGATGCCTGAGGGGCAGCCAGGATTGATGAGATAGCCCTATTGCCTAAAATCAGAGCTCTGAGATTGCCTGAAGTTAATGTGCAACTGACCCTTCTGGCAGGTCTGCCCACGCTTCTTCTGAGCTCTGACAATTTCTTGCATCCCGAGGGTCTACACAAGAGGCAAACAGCTTATGCACAGAAGGCTGGGCAGATGGACTAGGAGGCATTTGCAAAGCTCTTGTGGGGTGCAGCAAGTCATGTTTAAAATCAATGTCTGTTTCAGACACTCAGGAGACTGGCAAAGATGGTGCCACAGACTCTGCTGTCCCCATGCATCTCCCYCAGGTTAGCAGGTGTAGGGACAAGTGTCAGGTGTGCTCCATGGAGGAGAGGGATGAAGGGAAATCTGGGGGTCCCCCAAAGGAGGGAAAGCATGGAGGTAGGGGCATGGTGCCTAAGCCTAAGGCCATCTCTCCTTTCTATTCCATGGCCACAGCACAGCCCCTCTGCAGAGCCACCTGCCGGGATACTGACAAGAGTGTGGCACCCTGATTCCTGTGCTGTGCTGAAAAATGCATGTGGAAAAACTGGACCAGGAACAAGCTGAGCTTTTGACAAGATGCTCATGTGCAGCACCCACAGGAGCTTGGCTGGCTTCACCTTTTAAAGAGGACATTTGAAGAAGGCTCATCTTTTCAGGGCAAGCTGGTAGCTAATATAATGTGGCCTGTCAGTTAGCAGACAAAAACATAACACAGTCTTATAGCAATGTTGCTTTTGGAACAATTAATTAGCAATTGTGCAGCTAGCCAAAGGTAACAGGAATTTTTCAGCAGGGAAGGTAATTAGCATCAGGGACAGAGGATGAAAGCTGAGACAGCTCCTGTCAGACCTGGAAATCCTATCTGCACTATAAGTACAGCTGTGTCTTGGTTCCTGTAAGAGGCAATGGAAGAACATCAAAAGGTCCTTTTCTGCCTTTACAAGACAGAAATGCATATTTTCCCTCCACACTTTTAATAGTAATAGATTCACTTGTTTTGTACTAGGGACACCTCCTCTTTGATAATCCTGCCATCAAATTATTCTGCTCCTCTCTTCACACTGCCTTGGGCACCCACCCGTCCCCTAGAGCTGGAGTAGGCTGAGTGCCCCTGCCCCCTCCAAGCCCCACCAGGGCCACACTTCACTAGCCATCTTTGCTTTTACYTCTGGCCTCAGAGCACCTGTGGTGTCTCCTCTTGTGTCCCATGGAAGCTGCTCTCCTTGTGCTGCTCCACTTCCTCAAGGCTGCTGATGTTGCTTGTAAGCCTTCTACATGGATCAGGAAAGCCCAAGGGGTTTTCTCAGCTCTCAGCAGGATCAGAAACACCAGGTCAAGCTCCCCAGAAGGGGTATAAAATAAGGCCCTTTTCTTCTTTTGTATTGGTTTTTCTCTTCACTGAACATGCAGGAGAAATTTGAGTTAAATGGAGTGTGGATTTTCATTTTTGCATAATACATTTCAAACAGGATTTCATTATCCCATGCAAATGGCATTAATCTGCAAAAGTAGCCTATTAAATGTTTAAGGGACTTTATCCCAAAGGTGATGTTGTACTTCATTACTGGACTATGATGTTTTTTTGCATCTCTGTTCAGAAGACCTGACTCAAATCACAGCTGGCAATTGCTAAACAAATTTAACAAATCTTTGTGCATAATCAGGAAACCAGCCCAGAAATGCAGAATTAGGATTTTATAATTCCTATTTAAACTGACACTACCGTTTGCTGTCCTCTGTTTATGCAAACATGCTAATTAATTTTCGCCCACATGTGGCTGAGATGGAAGCTTTACAGTTGTAGGATAATGTCCAGATACACTATTGCAGGCCAGAATACAATCAGCCTAATGCTCATAAGCACAACAGCAATGCATTCCAAAAGAAAAGTAAAACAATTTAATTATTCTAGATGGGCTATTAGTTTTTATGTCATTATGTTACCAGCAGGAGCACTGGCTGACATACACAGTGCAGATGAGTGAATTGCACAGTGCTCATATGCCAGACATTGAAACTGATTTTAGAAACRAAGTGGTACACTGGAACTGATCTTAGAAATAAAGTGGTACACTCACTGGTGGCTGCAGCTACAGTTAATGGCCAGGGASAGGGCTTGCCTGTCCCTTCACCTAGTCCCATCACTGGGGCAGATGGTGAGGTCCCCTTCCACCCTCTTAATCTCACCTTGCCAGCTACTGATACAGCCCAGCTAGGTACTGGTGAGAGCCTAAGGACAGTCAGAGAACACCGTGAGCCATATTCCCAAATGGGGAAAATAAACTCAAAAGGCTGAGGTCAACCAGCCTCAGAAAAAAATCAGACAGAGAGAGAAGTGGCAGTTCCATGAGCTACTCCAGATCCTTGCACAGATGCACTATACACACAAGACCATGAAACCCCTGGGATCAGCACCAAATGGATTTGGGGAGCCTAGAGCCTCCCAGAAGAGTGGGTTTCTCGATTTTTAACGTAGAGTTCACTTTTTTTTAAGACAGTCTAGGCACTAAAATGGAAGGCTGACCCCAGGCCAGGCAGTGCCTGGAGTCCCATTTGCCTCTGGAAAGTTTCAGTAACTACAGTGGCCAAACACTCATGCTCTGAACACTCAGTAAACACAGGAAAAACTTGTTAGGATAATAAGCATAATTTGCCTCAGGGAACACAGGAACCATCGACACTGGGGAAATGCCAAACCATTATCCAGATTCATAGGATACTTGGTGCAACTGAAGTAACAGAGAGTTGCAGACTGTGGACAAATGGTGGAAAAGTTCGTTCCGTCAAATTTCATTTTGGAATGACTTTTGGCAATGYCCTCACTCTCCCTTCCTCTAACTCCTAGTGACAGGCAATGCAGCCCAGTGAAAACTGTGTGGTCACTTAGCAATTTGCCAGGATGATTTTTTCCCTGACATTGGCTGTCAGCCCATGCACCTGCTCCCAGCCACACTGTCCCTCTTCATTACCTAAATCTGTCATTTGGCCCCAACTGCCACGTGTGAGATCATCTCATTATCAGCTAAGGAAATAGCTCTGACAAACCTGCATCATCACCAGCAAAATAATAGCATCACAGTCCTCACAGCCAGTGACAACATGATGACCTTTGAAGTAATTGTGAGAAAAAAATCTATGGTAAAAAGCAAGTAGAATGGTAACTGAGGAAGCAATGAGATGAACACCGTAGGCATTATAATTACRCACACCACATACCTAATCTGCATTAAGCAAGCATGCAAGCTTGCAGAGGTAGTCTCCAGGATTTTAAAAGTTATGGTTTCTGTTTGAAACAAGCAACTGGCTATGTAGGAGCTTTTTGATACCGGCTACAATATTGATAGTTACTAGCGCAGAGAAGAGAAACCCCATTCTTCTGTACTGGTGCATATTTGGAGTAACACTGCTTCCCATTATAGTAACTTTATTTTGCTTCAGTTGAAAGCAGTACGTAGAAGAATGAATGTTAACGGAATAACATTAGGGCAGTAGTATTTTTAGCGACTCATGGTTCATCTCAGTATATTTCTGGCTACTGTTTACAAAGCAAATTGTAACGTGGAGATCCAAGATCTGACATTAGCAAACATGYTCTGTGCAAGTTCCTACCTACCTGGAGGACAGCACTATCCAAGTAACAGTGCATCAAAGGCTTTCTTTTTTTTTTTTCCAAGAGCCCATCCCATGCAGTTACCTACTTACTGCAAAGCAACTGACTTGAAACTGCTTTGTGGGAAATCTCTGTCTGATCCTGTGCAGCACAGTCTCTCACTGACCAAAAGCGAGAGCAGGCACCTCAGCGCAGAGTATCTTCCACACACCACACCTATGGTGACTTTCCATCCCTCCTAGATCCAGTGGTGGATCCAGAGCTGCACACTGCTGGGAATTAGGAGAACATCCTGGGGAAGGTTGCCACACACTTGCCTTATGCATGTTCACACATCGCTCCTGGCCATTGTGAGAGACAAAATACCAGRCTACACAAACCATGTAATCTAGAACTGCTGCATTTATGCAATTCTTATGCAATTCCTCTGACATGAGCACCCAATGAGGGAAGGTTAATAGTGCTGACATTAAAACTGCAAACAGCCCCAGTGTCTGGAATTACCTACTTAGAAAATAACTCATTTCAACCTCCAGCAAGTCTTCAGCACCCACACAAGGTGCCACAGGTCAACCTTGGGAAAAACTCTTCAGGAAGAAAACATGTTCTTTAAAGGACAACATGGCTGCCACTCAGCTCCAAAAACAAAACTCAGGTGGGTTTTTCCATTTTCTTTCCTCCAACACAGTGAATATCCTGTCAGTTCTTTCCCTTGAAATAATAGTAAAACATTTATATTAAATGACTGACAGACAAAGAGAAGATGGCAAATGTTAGCTGCAGCACAGGAATAAAACCATTAATGAGTTATATGCCTGAAACAATTGAAGACAGGAGAGTGAGGATAGAACCCAGGCAATTCTTCCATGTATACCAATAATTTGCTTGCATTTCTAACTCTCTCTTCCAACTTCTTTTCCAGCACCATTGCTTTATGACCCGTGCTATTCATTTGTGTTTAYGTGTACCTGCTTCACAGTTTGTCTCTAGGAAAGGGATGCTGAGGTTCTTGCACGATAATCTTTCTCCTTCTGATCTGGATTCCAGTTTTATCTTATATGCTGGCTTCGTGTGAAGATGTAAAAGCTGTAGGAAATGAAGGCCATTATTTTTTGTCAGCGGTACTGATAACCTGCAATGACAGTTTTTCAGGTTTCCTCAAATACTGGAGCCCTTGGTTCATGAGGGCATGATAAATAATATGTCACTATTTTTTATTTGCTATAATCAGTTAGCATCTGAAACAAAAACAGACACACCTTGAATCACTTTTTTTTTATAGGAATAACCACAATACTAAGCCACAATTAATATCAAAGTTAGGTGCAACACTCTGGCATTAATAGAGCCTTCTTGAGCTGAGGAAAGCTAACCAAGGGGTGCAACACACACACCACTAAAGAAAATACTCCCACTTCATAGTGCAGGCAGGCAAAAGCCAGACTTTTTATTTCAGTCTAAAGTAACAAATATTCACCTACAATCACAGCATACTGCTTAGTTTACCGCTTCTGCTTTGAGTTCTGTGCTTTCATTTCATGTGTCTATATTCTGCATTTGTGTACACACTGCAAAATGAACTTTGTATATCATTTAATATCTGTGCATATCCTTTAGAGCTTAATGTTACACAAAAAATAAAAGAAATTTTGAGTTTTAAGGTACCGAAAAAAATCAATGAAGTTCTACTGAAAAAAAAGTATAAACGTTTCTCRTAGTACAGTACTCTTAATCTTACGTCAGTGTCATTTTAATGCCATAGTTTTCAAATATTGACTGTATAAAGAGAAGACTAGGGAAAAAAATTATCTAAAATGCCATTCCTAAGTCTGTTAAATTCTGATGATTTATGATATATGTACAGTATATAAATATATTTATGTATATATGTACATATATATTGGTTAACATTCATTATAAATAGAACTGTGTTAACTTAAGCAGTATAAAAATAGCCACTTTCCTGGGAACATGCAAACACAATATGCTCTCACCTAATCTATAAAACTCAAAACAGCCAAAACCTTTAGCTCTGATTTTCTATAAATATAAATTTCAATTGAAGACTTTCAGCTGATTTTACAATAAAGTAAGTTTTTCCAGTAAAGATATAAAAATTTGTTTGATGCTAGCTATAATTAAGCTCAAACACAGTATATTTTGGGTTATTTACTTTCAAGTATTTTTCCCACGTGCGCTAAACCTAGACACACCGCATTTCTTTTCTTTTACAGTAAAATATTATTCAGCTCTAAACACTAAAAGCCAAATTACAGGCAATCTGGCATGCTGGAACTGCTTAGGTAAAAGGCTCTCCTCTACACTATTCCTATGTGGGAGGCTATCCCAATATGGCTATTTGTGCTCCAGATCTCTTATTCATTGCAAAGCATTATCAAGGTTCCCCTATCGCAATATTCTTAAGGCCAGAAGAGAAAGTACTACAACCACGTAGTCTCATCTCATGCTCACTGAAGTTCACTCTGAGGTCCCTGCATTCAGCACAGTGACTGGTAGCTGGACTAAAACACCTCTCCTGTTATAGCCAAAGAGGTTCCAGCTTCAGAAGCTGAGCAAGATCTTGACTTTTTAGTGACTTTTCCCAAGGGGAAAAAAATTCGGTTCCATCTGAACCAAATGTGACATTTTTCCTTTTTTCCTGCCATATGAAAAACTGAAAAATTGTTTTGCCCTGACACATTCTCTTCTCCTCCACAGTGCTCTGAATACCAGTCAGAAAACCAAAAGAAATAGGAGCTACGTTCAAAGGTGATGCTGTTTGTGTCCCTCCGTGCACCCACCAGCTCAGCAGAGCACACGCCGGGTTGGACTGTGGGAGGAACAGCACCARCTCCTTCTCCTGCTGAACAGATTTCAACCATCTATTAGAATGCCAAAAGCACATGACTGTGCCAGTCATATGTGGCATATGCTGACTCTTTTTCATTCCATTCCACGCAGCTAAAAGCCCACTCCTGCCCATTTCAGAGCACTGAAACGCAGCTGGCTTCCTTCCCTACAATACCCTCTCACCAGAACTTTGAAATGCTTTTGCTATCTCTCAGAAGAGTATTTAATACAAAAAACAAACAGCATGGAAGACTCAAGGCACACTCTCTTCAGGACAACATTTTTCTGGTGATTAGAGGACCTTTTAAGGAAGTAGGAAATTTAAATGTAAATGGCATGGATGAAGGGGAACTGCAGTCCTATTCTTCCCTTCCTAGAATTATTGTTTGCACCTGCAAATAGAGGGATGATCTAGATATTGCCCCCTCCACCAGATCTAGAAATATTGCTTGGAACATGTTTTCCAGATTAAGATGCTAGCTATTAGATTAAATCTGTGACTATCAAAACTGCACAGCCCAAAATCTGCTGTCAACCAGTTGCAAGACAGGGCATGCAACTCAATGAGTTGGATGTCAGCGAAGGCCTAGTCTCCTAAAGATGGTCAATGAAGTTGCTTGTGCATGCCTTTCTCTCTGGCATCTCTGAAAGTGGTACACCTAAATCATTACCCCTTAACCAAAATGGCTTCATGTTCCCAGCCACATCCTACATTTACTCCCTTTTCCCAGGGTGGCTCCCACATTTTTCCCAAAAGTCTCTTCTATGTCAGAAGTGATGAATCCTTGTTAAAATAGCACAGTCTTCCAGCTTTTACATTTTGAGAAAAAAAAATATGAGGCTTTCTATTTYTTATGGTAAGTAGCATAAATGCACCAAAACACCGGTATGGATACCCGTGTATTAATTGTTTAGAGAGCTGTCATTGGAAGTTGGGGACTGAGAATTCACAAAAGGCTCATTTGCCTTCTGATCGTCCTTCATGGAGGCTGCTTGGTCTGAGATGGAAGAGAAGGAGAGCTGGTCATGTTCCATTATATGCACTTGGTCCTCTTCCTTGTCCTTCTTCACATAAAACAACTTCCTAAACTTTTTGAGCTCATGGAGTTCACAGAAAGTCTCAAGAACCACCAACATTGCGATAAGGCCCATTAACAGATAACCTGAATAGAAAAAAAAAATTAAAAGATTAATTATTAGCAAACCAAGTGGGGCTGGAACAGTTTTGATCCTGTGATTTTTCTCACYCCTGTCATCTCTAACTAGTATGTTAATTTTCTTTACAGCATAATTTCAGTGCTTTGGACTCTCATATTCTTACCTTTTTTTTTCSTTTTTAATTCCACAATTAACAAGACCCCACAAAAGCACAAAAAGTAATATTAGTGGCTTCAATGCTGTTACAACTGTACAAGAAAACAACAAGTAAAGGTATTAAGGAAACAGAATACTAAAATTTACCCCATGAACACTCCCCTACTTACTTATCACTTCCATAATTAAGTGCCCTTCAAAATATTTTGATCCAAARATTGAAAACATTTTTTTCCACAATATTCCTACATATTACAAGTAGAAGTAAAAGGAGCTAATTATGGTCATTGGTTATTTCTAGCAGTTTAGCAGGGCAAATCACTTACTATAAAGTTTCATRAAAACTTTGGCATTATTTTCCCTAAAATCACTAGAGATACAACACCCTGAAGTATCTGGAAAAACAATGCAATTAGAAATGTGTACAAATCCAATAAAATCCAAATGAAACCAGCAGCACACTGTGCTCCGTGGTTTTTTTCCTCTCTCCAAACCTACACATCTAGAGTTTAAAGGAAGGTGTTAAAATGATTATTTATTAATATAAGTGTTTCCTTAATCCCTACTTCTGATCATTACAATTCAATGAGGAGCACGGCTACTTAATTATTTTATCATTTCAATTAAGTAAATCAAGCAGAAGCTAAGTGTATAACTATTAGCAAAACACACTCATCCAAAGACTGAACATTAAATGTGCTGAAAAATCAACACAGATTAATGAGTATAATCTACATATGGCCACTGTTCTGTTACTTAAAGGCATAAACATTTCACCTGTAATTACTGATTATTCACTGGCAGTAACACTTTCCTTTTCCTTCCAGGAGTACCATTAATCAGTATTTTAATACTGCATATTGATTTAAATCAGCACTACAGCTAAAATTTATGAATTGTTTTTAAGCTTTATATCATAACATCAAATGGGAGCTATGCATTAACACAAGGAAGAACWGACAAAGCTGTATCAATTGAAAAGCAACTATAAATCTGCACTGCGAATTTCTAATTATCTCTGAAACTTAGTCCAGTTGATTGCCACTTAATTTAGGACTGGACTTCTGTTCTCCTAAAAATTCTTGAAAATCCTGTAGTAATCATTAAGCATTTTCTGACAGAGAACTTCAAAACACCTAATAGAAAATCTAGGTTCAGGAGAAAACATTTTGTTTGGTTCCTTGAATTGTTCATATGAAAGGAAAAAGAATAATTTAAAAGTTATAACCTTAAAATCTACTGAAATTAGATATTCTAAGGCCATAAGTTTTCCTAAAAGCTATTTTTCCCTTTAGCATTTCCTACCATTTATTTCCTAATTGTTCTACAAGTTGAAAAAAATTTAATCTGAGCCATGATTTCTTTAGATTTTGAGTTTCCTGATCAAGGACTGCTACAAGGCCTTTGTCATGTGTGACTTTCCATTCACCTCACCATTTAGCATCCCCAAACCAACTCTGCAGATCCCAGGCTAATAATTAAAAGCTACCATTCATAAGAGAAACACAAGAGGAGGAAGATAACATGTAGAGGAGGAAATCTGAAATGGTAACAGGCCTAGCAGGATAATAAAATGTTCTGTTGGCTAGTTCAAGGCCCTGCTTCAAGGAATGGAAAAGCCTCTCTTCAGGTAAACAAAAAAGCAAGTTAACAGAGTCTTTGCTTACATTATGATTGTTTGATCACACACAGAAGCACATTCAAATACTGACCAGCCTAGAAATGGACCCGACAGGAAAGATTATCTTTGGCTGTTTAGACTTTTTAACTGGTGCCTCTGATGATCCAAAGACTGCTCAGACTGAAGCTGCATCAGAAACTACAATGGTTCAAAACACTGTCATTGGAAAATACTGCCCTCAGCATACATTTACTCAGACACCAACATAAAGTTAATTTTCTTAGCTTCACTCTCTTAGAATCACTGATCATCATGATTGCTTCTGTGTCAAGCAAAACGAAACAGTTTCAATTTAGCATTCATGGCCTTGCTTTGCTRTCATCTCAGTCTACTTGTCTGTCTTTGACAGCTGTATGTACCATTGCCAGTTTCAGCCACCTTCTTTTACAACTGAAGTCAGAAACTGCTATTCTGCCTTATTTTCCCCTGCTTCTTGATTCACCTCTRTCCACATGTCATCTCACCTTATCAGATGACCTTAGGTTACATGGACCATCTTGGCTCTGTGATGCATAGCAATGTTAGCCCAGCATGCTCTAAACCATTTCCATAACAGTAATATCACCTTTTTTTTCTGCTATTGGTAAGAGAGTAAGTAGCTATGGTTAGAATAAGGGAATTCTGGTTTCAGCTTTTTCTTTCTTAACTAGAGGAACTGACCTTACTTAACATTTTCCTCTTAACAGAGCTAGCTAAATTAACACCCAGTTTGCTGACAGTTCACAAATTCATAAAATAGAGAGGAAAAGTGCTTGTCAGTTTGATGGGGGTTTTTTTAAATATAAGATAACTTTTATTCAGCTAGTTAGTTTGACACTTACATGTAATTCCAATTTTATACAGCTCTCGGAATTTTTGATTGTAGCCTTCTCCTGGCACATAGTCTCCGAGGCCAATGGTGCTCAGGGAAATGAAACAAAAATAAAAAGACTCCAAAAAATTCCAGTCATCTTCCAGGACAGAAAATACTGCTGCTGGGATCAAGAAGAAGCAGGAGACAGTGATGAACCCAAGGACCATGGCATGGATGATTGCAACAACCTGCTTGGAGAAGCCCCAGCGAATGTGGAAGTACAGCACAGGCCGCCTGGTGACATAGACAATGATGCGCTGCACCACTGCTGTCAGGAACAGCAGTGTGAATGGGATCCCGATCACTGAGTAGATGATGCAGAAGGCCTTTCCTCCATCAGATAAAGGCACTGTGTGTCCATAACCTGGAACAAAACAGAGGAAGCATGGGTTGAGTTAAAGGCAAGTGTTCAAGAACCAATTTGATATTGGCTATATTGAGTGAGAAGAATGAGTGAGCTGAACTGTTGCTAATTCTGAAGTCAGCTATTCTTRAGAAATGCTGTTCAAAGGTCTGTTTTAAGGAGGCCAACAAAGCTCACTACTAGTCATAAGCAAGCAAACCCAAATATTTTTATATTTCAAAATAGTGATATCATTGCATAAATGCTTATTTCAGAGAAGAAATAAAGGCCTAGTCAGGAATGGAAGCTTATCCCAGGAAATTTGTATTTGATRCTGTGTTTTCCTGCTGGACTTTTTATTTAATTTCATGAAGTGATGTAGCTKCTTCTACCTACCCTATAAACTTGAATAATATATACTTCAGAAAAATATTCCTCCATCTGCTTTGTAGTAACACACTCTAATACCTTTTGTGAAAATCAATTAAATTACACAGGAGTACTATAATCAACATTGTACGCTACCTAATTCCATGTTTCCAGAGATGATAAATCCATCAAAGATACCTAAAAGCAGAACAAAGTTTGTTCACAGCTGAACTCCACAGATCTAGACACTGTGGCTGTATTTTTGTCTTCCCATTTACACACAAGGAGGATCAATATGACGTGTTCAGTGTATTCCCTGGTGCAGGGGCTGATCAGTCAGCAATCCCAGCATCATAAGTACCCAGTGCAAGGGGCTATGCAGCCAAAGCACACTCTGACAGACACCACTTTGCTCTAAATGTAAGTCAGAGCCAGAGAAAGGAACAGTAAATCCAGCATAAACCAGGAATGCTTTCTTCTGTTTGCCACCAACAAAAAAAAAAAAAAAAAAAAAAAAAGGAGTATTTGCAGCAAGGAAAAGGAAATCCCTTGAAATTGAGTCTGGGCAGCCTTTACACTGATATCAAACCAAGCAAGTGCAGACAGGCCCTACCAATTCTGCAGTCCCAGATCAGCCATCTCATTCGGGTTATGTTAGCGGTGTACAGAGAGGCATCTTCCAGAGCTAATGCAACTAGCAATCTTGAGCAGTCCAGGMTGAATGTACTGAATTCAGAATGTACTGAATTCAGGGTTATGCTGCTTCTGATTTCTGAACTGGACTCACTCTGCATCTCCCCAGTCCACCCAGCACAGCACTTGACCAAGCAGACATTCCACGAGGCTTCCTGGGAACCCTCTGCGTGCTCTCCTGAGAAACTGGCTGAGCTGCAAGCCCCTTCAAGTTTTGCAAGAACACAACAGATTTCTTCTCTACTTTGATGAATAATAGAATCATTGCAYTCTAAGCTTTCCAGAGGAGTGAATAAAAAATTTCCTTTTCTTAAGATGCATAGAGACACTTSCACACAATAAGAGGCAGAAAAAACATCTTATCATTACAATGTACAAAGTCTTGTAGAAGAAACACATGAGGTATAATTTCTCTGTGTAAGATAACCCAACAGGAAATTTCAGTTGTACTTGAATTTTAATGATATTATGAATAATTTACCCAAGCTCAGTCTTTTGAACCTTGGAAATTCACATTAATTAATGGCTTTTCTTCTTGCTCACCTTCTGTTTGCTTTATCCGCTAAAGATAAGAGGATCAGAACTGCATAGAGCAGTTCAATCAGATTAACGAAGTTGTAGAAAAGTGTTTTACTCTGTGCTTAATAATGCTGGAGATTTGACAGGCATTTCTGACTACCACTGAGCTGACATTTTCTTGGCCCTATCAGAACCCTTGGATCTTGCATCCACCAGGGCATATCCTATCACTTCATATGTGAAATTATGACTAAGCATGACTTAACATTTTATCYACACTCATTTTTAAGTCACACTTTACTACCCAGCTACCCTGGAGCTCTTCCATCATCCGTACTGCCCTAATTAATTTTGTATCTTTAGTAAACTTAGTTGTTTCCCTCTTCCAGGTTATTTAGGAGTAAGTCAAACAGCACAGCCCAACACAGATCTACAAGGAGCACCACYTGGGAATGAACTAAAGATTCCTTCAAGAACTAACCATTTCTCATACTCTGCTATCTTTCTATATCTCACATCTATACAACGACCAGTCCCAGCTACTTAGTTTTCCTGAAAATATTTTGTGAGATAATCAAATCCAAGTTAGACAGAGAAGATGTGTGCTTTGAGTATATCATGGGGTAATTAAAACTAATCCATATGACAGAAACACAAAAAAAGGCAGCTGCAAAGAACCATCACATCAAGGTATCTTCAGTAAAGCAGAACAATGGGTATTTTATTTCAGTAAGCTCTATATTAGAACTCATTTGTTCTAATAATAATGGAATTCTAATGGTTTCTAAAAATAATGGAATAATCTACCTCATTCTGTATATTCACGCCTAAACAATGCAAGCATATTGGAAGAAGAGCAGAAAAACGTTACTGAAACCAGCACAGGAATAGAGACTTTTCATAAAAGAAGATAAAAGCGTTGACTTTCTTGGCACAACCGAATGGAGGCTGAAAAGTGATAGAATATCTCTCTGTTAATACATCAGCATACAAATCCACCAAAGGAAAATAAATGCTCTAGATGAAGAATAATAATAGTGCCACAAAAAAATAGCTTTGGTATAACCTGAACATATTTAGTTTAGAAATTAGAAAAAGTTTTTTAAACTTCAGAGAAGAGTTTTAGAGCAGCCCTCCATTTCCACAACTGGGGAAAAAAACCCGCAAACAYCTATGTTAAAATGGAGCCTGACAAAGTTTGTTAACTTTATGGATGGTGCAGGAACATAAAGCTATATATGACAAGCAGAAACTGAGTTTGCAGACCTAGAAAGCCCCTTGCAAACTCCAGGTTCCTAAATTTAACATATGTTTGCAATGCACAATGAATCCAAGCTTTCATTAATTTGAACACAAATGTCTGTAGCATGCATACAAACAATATCTGACATATTTGTTGGATCATTACACACAGAGCAGGTTGATGGTGGTTCAATGCCAGCCTCTGTGGTGATCCACGCAGCAATAAGCTAAYTTCTTGGATCAGATGAGGGATTCTGTTACTTCTCCAATACTTCTCTCAAAATTCTTCCAGAAGGACAGAAATTACTGTCACACATTCTGCACCTAAGCTCAGAAGAAGTGAATCTGAAGGAACATTCTGCTTCCCAGCTCTGACCAATTACAGGAACTATAATACCAAAGAGCATTGACAGTTTCACACTGAGGAGAGAATACATGCTCCACTTAACTAGCAGCAGTAAGATGACATCTTCCAAAAGCAATGTATGAGTGATCAGTGTTTGGGAAAGAGTGTCACTGCTTGGGAATGATTATACAGAAAATCTTGAGCTGAAACTGTCACAATTTATGAGACTATGGCAAGTGCGGAAGAAAAGGATTCCTATTCTTTCCCAGTATGCAACTGCTTTTATGAAACTTCTTTCAACGACACCTYTAATCTTAGTTTTATCACTGTACAAAAGTAATTTTAAAAACCCCAAACCAACACAGCTATATTTTAAAAGAGGAAATTATGAATCCAAGGCACAAGATATTCCACTGTCTGCTTTCAGACACCTGTGCCCTATTGCTTCCCATCTCTGCTCCTGCATGAGCACCTGTTTGTTCTTTGTACTGTTGTCCTCTTCAGGGAGTTGTGTGTGCCCATTTGCCTTTTTCAGTGGAAACCACCATGAGCAGAAGCATCAGTTGCAATCCTAAGGTTTATTATTTTAGCTATAAGAAAAGGATGTCCACCAAAAAGGCACTACTTATGATGACATTTTTTTGATCCTATCAAGGACACTTGCTACAGGTGACCAAGAATTAAATAACTTGTGTAGCAAGTGTGATAACTGCATTATTAAGAAAAACAAGATTTACTGAATGCTATATTTTTATACTGTATAATGAAAATAYCAGATAACAATCACCCATTTAAAAGTACTGACCTTTGTAAAATCAAACCCTCAGATAACTGACCCAGGCACTGTTACTCACAGTGACACTAGAGATAAAGGATATCATTCACAAATAATCCCTTCTATTGTCTATTCATAGTTTAGAGATACTAGTCCTTCAAAAAAAAAAAAAATCACGGAAAGGAAGGCATTAAAGACCAGAGAATTTGCCAAATGAAATAAAATCAATGATCCATCGAGCGCAGTATCTTGAGGTACACCATACTGGATTGATTACACAGAGAGTAAAACCCCACAAGATGTTGACAGTTTTGTTTCACTTCTTTTCACATGCAGGGATTTTTTCCTTAAAAGTCATTTACTCTCCTATGACTTGGAGATTTCTACTATTATATGCACATATAAATATACAAATTRTCTAAATCTGATCTGATATAATTCTGAATGTTGTCACGAATGTGATAACATACAAAAGTTCTTTTTTTTAGAAATCATTGAAAATACCAACATCTTTTGACATTTATTTTTCTTCTGAGCTATACAGGTCAATTAGGTGTTTGATAAAAAMTTTTGCATTTGCTGTACTTCAAGTTAGTCTTCTGCTTTTACCTCTTTCTAAAAAGGCTCAGTCATATCTTTTCTACACTTTTCAGTGTATTGTATCCCTCTTGAGYAAGTTTCTCTTTTATTTATTTTCTCTTCTGTCTTAAGTGTGACTAATTGCTCCTGTTAMATCGCTTTGTAGATAAATATACAGAATTGATCATTCTATTCCAGGTAAGATACATTTTCTCCCTCCGTTTTTATATACCATCACACTTTGTTTTCCAGAGTCTCTAGGTAGCTTACAACAATACTTAATTCATAACATCCTGTGTCAAACCCAGCATTACCTATGAGCATTTCACTCTCTTTCGTCCTCTGTTACCTCAGCACTTGCTGGCACTGGGTGTTTTCTCCTGTCATCCTTTTTASACACTGCTTTGACCAGTCTAAGCATCTGAGCATCATCACTGTTTTGTTTCTTCATAGTTCAGTCTCTCCTGTAGCTCATTAATGAGTTCTCTGTGTTAAGAGGCTGTGGCTGCCCTACAGGTCATTCAGGACTCTGAATTGAGTATTTAGTGCCAGAGTGCAGAGGTGCTGTTCTGTGTTGTAATAACCCAGCCTAGGCTTCCCTACAAGTCTCCTATGTTGCACCAAAGAGTGGATGTTTGAATGYTGGAGATGGATCTGACATCAAGTGAGGCAAGTAACAGGCAAAGACAGGAGCTCCAGCCCTTGGAAAATTCCCCCCAGCCAGCCTCTTCCAGGCTACGGTGATGAAGTCTGGCAGCTGTACATCAGGCCACAGCACTGTCTCTCGCTCTCACCCCTCTGTTACACACCCACGACACATGAATGGGGACCACTGTCYACAGCATAAAAGCTCACTCCCTTTATAAATTATACCATCAATGGCTTTGKGTCACCTGTTTTCTTCTGCCAGGTGCTCTTCTCCTTTTCTTCTACTGCAGGTTTTGTCAAGCYACAGCTCCCTCTGGCCTCAAGTGACCTACTGCAACACAACCAGCCCTGCGAAGCACCACTGAGATTCTCAGGGCATGGAGAGGGTTATATTCAGTACATCCAGTGTCCTCCTCAACACACCCATGGCAGAATCACACCACACAACGTGGCAGCATTAACAGGACAAGTGCGCTCATCTCTTTTCTGGTCTGAGTCRGTATCCTTGAAGAGAAGTCAGACCTTTAAGCCAGCTCATAATCTCAAAATACCCCAATAAATTAAGTGCATTATGTACTGTATTTTTAAGTTATGCAAAAATTTGTAATTCATCCCAAGCATAACATGACTCACTGGAGCATGATGAAGATGGTCAATGATAATATTTACATAATTTCCAGACTTCTGTTTTTGTGAGCCTTTGACATTTTCCACTTTGTTTAACAGTGAAATACATCCTTCTTCATAACTGGTCTATTATCTTCCTAGATGAAAAAGAAAAATCAGGCTGTGCAGTAAGTGAGATCATTTTGGTTGCTGCTGTGCTCTTCCATGCAAAAGAAAAAAGTAGTTTAAGATCTAGTTTTATGAAGAAGAATGTATTTCACTGCTAAACACTTTGGAAAAGTTCTCCAACACAGGTCTGCTAAACAAATCAGAGAACTTTGATTTCCRGCCAGACTGAGATATGCTACCCTATATTGCAGAAAAGGAGAGGAAAAATTCCACTATGACAGGCATTTTTAAGCAGAGGAAATCCATTTGGAAATAACATTTTGCTACCTCCACAGTTGCATTAATGAAACTGATTTTGTGTGCATTAGGGAATGGAAGAGGAATAGGTTTTGTAGATTAAATTGATGAAATAATCTGTTTAAAGAAAAAAAAAAAGAGGGAAAATGATGATGATGAGATTTGTTTAAAACCTAGTTAATTCACTAATAAAAGCTTACTATGCAGCCCTCAAAGACTTGCACTGGCACAATTAGAGACATCATGAAGGGCGTGGCAGAAACCTCTTAAACCAGTTTTGCCACTAAAGAAAACATTCATTAGGTTCATTCTCACACAGCAGCAGCAAAGGCAATTTAAAAGTGACTTAGACTTCTAGATGAGGTGATTTAGTATGGTGCTGATTCAGCTCGCTTCAATATATCCCGCAAACCTCACCAGAATAAAATAAGTAAAACAATATTTAAATGAATTTAACCATGAAGATTAGATCTTCTTCAAAGCAATATCTCACCTAATCACTTCTCAGAATAGATTTGTTTTGTCTTGCCAATTTCTAGTCAAGGGGCTTCTTCCAAAAATACCAACCAAACAACCAAAACTCCAAAGAGATTCAAACATACTGATTCACATGCATCTCCTAATGGTATGTAGATTTGATTCCTTCTGAGATTGATCTTYGCTGCCACTAGTTATCAAAACCAGAGACTGGTAATTCCTCAGAATCAATGTCTTGCCAGCTAGGTTTGGACTTGTCCTGGAAAGGATCAGGTTCATATAATCAGCTCAGAAATGTCACCTGCTACACCAAGTAAAGCTGAAATGGCTTAAATGGCTTTTAACACAGTCACTTTAGTAATAAATATTAAATAACAAATAAATACTTGTATGAGTAATTTAACTGTCAGAAATACTTGAAACAAAGAAACAGGGCATGGATTTATTTGCTTCTATGCGCAAAGCCAGTTTCAAAAACCATTTCTACCAGAACAGCTGCATGTCAGAACATTTATATCTTGCACGTCTGTTCCCAGACAGGAAACAATATTTCACCTGCCCAAATAAACTGCATCTACAGATGCTGGGAAAAGGGGATGCTTAGGAATCAAACTGGGGAAAATGTCTGTAATACAGACACTTCACACTTTACTTTCACACTTTATTCATTTTTATGTGAATACACTGAGAAGAACAGCTTGCTCTGTGGTGTTATATTTGCTATTGTTTAAACTGGCCAAGGATTTGTGCCAGTGCTAGCAAAACACAGATGTTCACTTCCTGTTCTTATATTCTGGGTCAGTTTAAATAACCAGCGTGAAATGAGTTTACTGCTTACAGACATGCAACACATCCTCATTCAGAGATTATGATGACAAGCAAAAAMAATAAAATCCAACATTTGCTGGTAGAAGAAGTACTAATGCTTCCAGTTTCCTACTGAGCATGTTCTTAGTCCTCTGAAAAGCTTTCCTGCAATAAGCCCATCTCAATTCTGCGTGTTCTCTGGGAGTCCCACATGATGAGAAAGCAAAGGCTCTTATTGTCTGGGACCTTTGCATAGAGTGGCACTTCTAGTGTAAAATAATTACTCATATAAAAATTAGCTCCAAATCTAGTATTCAGCAAATAATTTGTGCATATATTATTTTTAAATAAAAGCAATAAGCCATTAGAACTTAACACAAAACCTCTTTTCCAGGTTCAACAGTCCCAGTACCTCCCAACCCTCATAGGAGAGATGCTCCACTCCCTTYATCACCTTAGCAGCTCTTTCCAACAGCTCCGTGGGGTTTTTTTGGAACTGGAGASTGCAGAACAGGACCCAGCACTCCAGGTGTGGCCTCACCAGTGCTGAGAAGAGGAGAAGGATCATCTCCTTCAGCCTGCTGGCARSACTCCTGATGAAACCCAGGATACCATTAGCACTCTCTGCCACCTGGGTGTGCTGATGGCTCTCCTTCAGCCATTCATTATGCAAGAAAAACTAAAAGTGCATTAAATCCTTTCAAATGAGTCAAATAAGTAGGATCAGAATAAAGTCACACATTCTRTATCTATTAATTTTCTTAACCAGAGAAAAATTACAGAACCATTTATTTACAATAAGAAGTCCTGTATCTCTCTTGTTATTTTACAACCATTTTCAATTTTCTAGAGAGATACGTGCTGTCCCCTTCTGCAGCTTACTATTCCTGGAAACTCTCAAGTTCCAAAAAATATTCCATTATTCCAAAATTATGGCACAGAAATCCTTCCATTATTTATGTTTGCCATTAACCAACTTCCACAATCTCCAGGGAATATTTTCTTCTTAGCTGGGAAACACATTAAGATGATTATTGCCTCTGATCCAACCCAGCTGCTGATGCTGGAGAATTGGCTGTTCAGAGAGAAAATTKTGTACCCTGCAATCTACTAAAGTTACTGTGCACCTTTGTATACAAACATGAGGTAAAGAAGGTGGGAATACTGATACTGTTGCCTGAGCGTATCTTTCCAATTCCACATTTTTTCTATACCAATAATACAGTAGAAGAAAATGTTGTCATCTTTAATATTAAGGACAA
Source organism: Malurus melanocephalus (assembly GCF_030028575.1). Classification (NCBI taxonomy): domain Eukaryota; kingdom Metazoa; phylum Chordata; class Aves; order Passeriformes; family Maluridae; genus Malurus; species Malurus melanocephalus. Next base: position 1,693,801 of record NW_026623324.1, on the reverse strand, counting down.
GTGACAATAAAGTAAAAATAACTTCTTGTTTATTTCTTTAAATTCAGACATACTTTCATATAAATTATTATTACATTTTTCTGTCATGTGTAGATAAAAATATAAATATGCTTTTAAAACAGAAAAAAATCCCACATTCTTGAAGACTGATAAAAAATAGCTTTGCTTTGCTCCACCTGTGAGTTAGCTGCTCTCATGATCTACAAACACTAATACAAAAACGCAAGCTAAAAACATTTTTCAATCAAATTYAAGTGAAAAAACATTAAGATGTACCTTGTCATTTCAATCAGCAAGAGAAAACCTGCAGTGGGTGAAGGGGGATTCCTGAACACTACATATTTATAGATGGTAATTTTCTATTCAAAACATGATCATTTTTGATACTCTTCACTTACAACCAAGGCATTGGGAGAAATTGCAAGATGCCATGATAAAGGAAATGTTTTCATGTTGGGTTTGTGAGCAAAACTTTAAAACATGAAAACAGCTTGGTTGCAACAGGAGCTTAGATCTTACGTCTGAATGTCATGAAGAAAGCAATATTTGATCATATTACTTAAAAGATCAAATAACTACTAATTCCTGCCCAGAATAAATTATTTTGACCATTAGAATGCAAAGTATAAWAGTATAATTACAGGAAAAAATAAATGGAATAAAAAGAACTGCATGGTCACCTTGTTTACACTAGTAYTATAGCACAGTAAGTGTTGATCCATAGTGTGAAATACTTGGTAGCATGTACCTGAATTCCAATACATTTAGGGAAGTCAGGGTTTGCTTCAGATTTGCTCTACTCTGTACAAAAAGACTGGATACCCAGTAATAGCTGAGGCATTCTCCACTGTTTCAATTTGATTGGAAAGAAGTCCAGTTTACATGCTYCAAAACTGCTCCACAAGTATGAACCAAAGCAGGAAGTGCAAATGATCTGTAATGCACTCTTGATCTGAACTCAAACACAACACGGGGACAAGAAGTCTGGCAGATTTCACCCACCTTCAGAATTTGAAATTAAATTCAGCACTTCCCTAGCTTCAGCACCTCCCCTGGTATTCCACGTCAGAGCTCTCCATATGTGAAGTGTCTCTACTTCCCTGAGGGGCTCCACATTTTAGGTAGGAAAGACTTTCACTTATCATTTCTGAATTGTCGTCATAGCTCAATAAGATAAATGACAACAGTATGAAAAGTCTGTGAGGCTACCTGAACCCCAGGTCACTTGAAAACATACAACAATGCTCCATTAACTGAAGGGAAACTAAACATAACTCTGAGCAAAATCACAAAAATGCTAGTATCTCCTAATTCTGATGACAGTATTCTATATTGCCTGTCATGAGAAAGATCATACAAGATATTACTGTCTGATGACAGTATTCTATATTGCCTGTCATGAGAAAGATCATACAAGTCTCTCTCATACCCATGCAAGGCAAGACACACCCTAAGTTGGATGGGAATTCAAGGCAGCAGGCAGTAACATTTTGTCCATTTACAGTGGCTGCTGTTTCAGACAATATTTACCTGTAGCAAGTAAGTAAAAGAAAAACATTACAACTCTATGGCAGTGATGTTAATAATGAAGTCATTCCCATAGAAGCAGTTAAGATGTGGGGGGTGTGGACAAGGAAGTACTTGCTACTAGAGCAGCACAACGTCCAGTGTACAGGAAACCAAATGCAGTCAGAAGATTAAATACAGAAATCAGTATCTCCCCCCACATCTGATGTGATTATTAGTGAGTGTTTGGTGCAGTATTATCTCTTCTCAACAAAAGTATCAGAGGGAAATACAGCTCAAAAGATAGTAATCTCAACTGAAAATTTTTTCATGCCACCGCCTGACACCCGATCTCGCWAATCCTGCCAGTACAGATTATGTATGACCAAAGCAGGTATTATCAGCCCAAGGAAACTGTTACACCCTTCAAGCAGAGTCTACACTAAAACACACATTCCTTGCCACCAGAAAGATGCCGACCATGTGTGAGACAGGGTGGAACGATTTCAGGTACATATGCCATTCCAGGGCTAGTAAACAATCCTCTAGAAAGAACATGTTCCCTGCAGGAAGAGCTTGTGTTCTCCAGGCACTCAGACAGCAGGCAAAGCTTTCCCATTCACGAGGCAAGAGCAGATTTTTTCAAACCGTGCCTGTCAGCTACACGGCTCCTATCAAACTGCCTGATGAGAAACTCYTTTTTGTTGGGACATGGTAAACTTTCAGCCTGTCATGCAATCTGTGTAGGCTGGACCTATACTCCCACAGAGCCCTGACAACTTCAGCCATGTTTTCTGGATGTGTCATTAAAGATCTTCTGTCCTCTGTGTGCTTGGCAGTGCTCCAGGGCAGGAGCAAAAACTAAATATGAGTGACTACACCAGGCAGAGGTCTGCTAAACCTCTGTGCCAAAGCATCCAGGCCTTACTTGTATCAAAGACGACAGTCAAGAGATATGCATGAATTTCTGGGTTTGCCATTCGGGTTCGTGTTTGTTCTTGTTTTTTAAAAACTAACAGCACTTAAAAAAACCCCAAAAACCTGAAGTCTTTATACTGGAAATTGGTTCCTCTTAGTGACATCCTTGATTGTACATCCTATAAGGGTTTAACTGCAATCAAACCAGGATTCATATGGTATTGGGTATTTTTCACCCACAGAATTCTCAATCACAGCACATTTCTAGAAATAGCTATCCAAAACACAAACATCACATCTTCAGATTTGCCTCTAGCAAAGATTTAGTATAAATAAACTCTTACCTTGTTTCCATAGTTATTTTCTGTTATCTCAGATTCATTTTCCAAAGGATCAAAAACGAAAAATTACAAAAGTCAGTTGAATAAAACTCAACCTATGTCAAAAGCAAGGTGAGACTTCCTGAGGGCTCCTCTGAGAGTTCAGCCAGGAAAACTCCAAATATTCTTTTATTGGTTTACTTGCCTGCTAGGCAACAAATGGCCAAAAACCTGCATCAAAGTAGGGGCTCCACCAACAGACTACTTTATTATGAATGTTTCCTAATGGAACAAACTACGTAAGTCTCAGAAACTWAAATTTGATAAAAGAGAACTGTGAATGAGTTTTATTAGGAAAGTATTACTTGTAGTCCTCTGAACATTAGAAAACGAGATGAGGTTTGATGCTAGTCTTTTGCTAAAGGCTTTTGCACTGGAATGTTCAGCAACGTGCACAAAAGCATTCCCATAGCAATGGATTTTTAAAACCACTGCTCACCAAAACTAACAAGCAATCAAAGAAACAGGTTCTTTAAAAACCTTCCTAAGAACTTCAACACCAACTTCAAAGCATTGAATAAGTTTATTGTGGTTTAACCTCAGATGACAACTAAGTACCATACAGCTGTTTGCTCACTCCTCCCTCATGGTAGGGAGGAGAATTAGGAACAAAAAGTAAAATTTAGAGGYTGAGATAATAAAAGTTTAGTTTGAAACAAAGTAAAATACAGTAATGATTATAGTAATAATATCAATAATAATAATGAAAAGAAGAATGGCAGGAATAAAATCCAATACAGACAGGAGATGCAGAATAAAATTGCTCAATACCTGCTGACTGATGTCCATCCCATCCCCATACAGCAACTGGCCTCTACCAGCCAACTTCCCCCAGTTCATACTGGGAATGATGTTCTCTGGTATGGAATACCCCTTAGGCCAGTTTAGGTCAGGTGTCCTGACCATCCTCTTTCACAGCTTCTTAAGCACCTRCTCCCTGGCAGGTCATAGGAAACTAAAAGTCCTTGACTTGGGGTAAGCACTACTGAGCAGCAACTCAAATAATAAAATATCAGTGTGTTATCAACATTATTCTCATTCTCAATATAGAACAGGGCTGTACCAGCTACTGAGAAGAAAATGAACTCAAGCTCGGCTAAAACCAGGGCAGGGTACAAGCCTTTCTACAGTTCTTCCTGAGATTCATATCTTGAAATATTCAAACTTAACATGAACAATGTTTTGGCAGAGAGAAAATGTCATTATTGATTAGACTTAGCCAATAGCTTGTCCATGATATTGAWCTTCTCATTTCTCATGTTGATTTGGTAAAAAAATATGAGACTTTCATCTTAACTGCAGCATAAAAATGGTATATCTCACACAACAGATTTTACGCATCCAGACTTTGTCTTTAATTCCAGCAGTCTTCACCTATGGAAAAACTCTATCTAGCAGTTAAGACACATTTAGCATCTTACTGGCAGTGAAGCTCACAGAACATACACTTTCTAAAGAGACTGATAGAGCTTTTTCTTTCCAGAAAAGGCCTGGAACCACAGATTCATTTCATGCTGCAACTTTRTTTTTCCACAGCCCCTCCAATTTTCATGTAACAGGTCTTAAAGTTCTACCAATTACTTCAGCTCTCCACCACTTGAAACACCGTGTGTATACATGGTGCACCACAGGGATGTGCCAGCTGCCMCTGCTTAAGCCAGCAYCTGTGCACTATGGTGCTCTGCTTGAAGCCTGCTACAGTTCACTGGAAAAGAGATTTCTAAAATTTGTAATTCAYACCTGTTACCATCCCAATGCACCCTGGGATGTGTCAAAAGCTTTGCATGCATTGCAGTGGCACTTACTGCAGTGTTTTAATCATGTATCCAATTACTGAAGAATACCTATCAAGTCTTGCTAACTTAATAATTTCTTGCACTGAAATGAGCCACAGTTTTTCTTCCTGCCATCTGGAAATAAAAAGAAACAACCAGCTGCAAACTAGAATGCTTTCCACCTCCACATTGAAACAAAAATTGCTTTATTGCACCATCAGAAAGAGCAGGGCATGAAAACAGTGAAGGAAACTAGTATTGTGGGCAGTAAAGAATTATCACACAACATTAAAAAATTMGGCCATTTCATGCTGTGGAGTTAAAATCAAATCTGTAAGCATCATCTTTGCATTAAAATGCAACCCCACGTAGAAGAAAGCGTTATCTACTAGATACAGCAGGGGAATAGGAATATTTACTTCTAATCCTGTTATTGATTTGACATGTGGAACTCAGGGAAATTATTAGCATCAGCTCCCTTGTTTGGCAGAAGACACTTAGTCCTTGCCTATTTTTGCAAGATATTTCACTATTTAATATATAAGTCAGCCAGACACCAAAACGTATTTGCATGTGAACAAATCCTATTWCTATCTTCTGTTTTAATAGCTATTTCTCAGAAACATGAAGAATTCAACAACACATAAAGCAAAACAGAAGGAAAACTATTTGACACAAATAGGAAATAAATCACTAAARCAACTAGCAAAAACACACAGAACCTAAGTGCATTATGCTCCACTTTCATRCAAGCACATTCCACCTGGAATAATAAAGATAAATTACGAGACAATGTTTACATAAGGACCAAAGTGAAATACTTTTACCAAAGTGAGAGGTTTATCCAAAACTCTAAATCACAGTCCTAAATATGATGCTTGATGATAGTCTCTCATCTGAATACAGTCTAGCTGAATATATTCACCATTTCAAGCTCAAAATAGAACACAAAACTCAATAGGGATATACTTCAACTGTTTTGAGAACTACTTTACTGAACCATAAACAGATTTTATAGATACACTAGTCTTATTCAATTATTCACATGTTTAGGGCATTCTACATAGCAAACAATAATTGTGGGAAACATAGATTTTATTAGTTACACTGGAATAGGGACACCATGCATGCCCTAGGAATAAATAAAGGGAAAGGAAAAGAACTGTAGTTGTACATACTATTTATGTTAACAAGGAGATGAAATGTTAACAAGGAGAGGTTTTTGCTTATCTAGAAGACGTTATTTAAAAATAAATAGGGCTGYAGCATTTGGAAAGGTTAACGACATACTCAAAACATTTAGCCAGCAATGTAAAGACACAGACAGAGCAACTTAAATACTGTGYCCTTTTAAAACACTGTATTGTCTGTTCAGACTAATGGCAATTTGCTTTAAAACAATGAACTTCACTTTGCTACAAAAGTGTCTCTTGGTGGGATAGTTGATGATTTCCAAARTTCTTCCAACTACAGAACAACTTTCCTAGTGGAAATATATCATTCTAAACTCTCAGGGCCAGGACAAGATAGCCTTGCAGATAATGAACGCAGGCAACATTAAATCTGTACGTCAATTCATCAAAAAATACTCCAGTTGCCCAATCACAACTCTGGACTCACCAAGTCAGTCAAAGACTAGCAACACTGACCAATTATTTTGAGATCCATTTCCTTAAATCCCTTTCCAGTAAGGTAGTGCACATACCAGAAATGCTTAGCAATCATCCAGGCTGAAGGTTTCCTGTTCAGCTGTCAGCGCTTGCTTTTGCAAACAGTGACCAACATGAAAAAGGCTGGATTGACACAATCTATGAGGAAAGTAGGATGCTTACATGGCACCTTTCAGACCTTCATATAAAGGGGAGGGAAATGTAAAATTGTTGGTAATTCCAAAATAAAGGCCCAGCACTGAAGAGACTGAGCAGCAACGAGTAAACTGATAGTTAACACATCTTTGCAAGGGAGAGATTTCTTTGCAAGTCCTGTGAACACATCCAGTTTCTTGTAATTGTCACTGATAAGAATTTGTAAACTGGTTACCATGGTATGATTGTATTACTTCCTCATTAACTTCAAAGACAATGAAATTTACCACATAACAGTAGTTAGCCAGCAGGAAAAAAWTAAATTCCCCTGGAGATGTGTAGACCTGAGATGCACTGGATAAAAATATTTTAATGGTAGCATCTGAATTAACACAAAGGGGTCCTATTAAAATTCTTTCAGCTTTGCTAGCTGACATTTTAATCCTTCTTGAAAAAATGCTCCTTTACAAGGGACAGCCAGCAATGGGCAGATACATTATCAGTACAGGAAACACTTTCTCAAGTTGCCAGCTCCTTCCTTAGATCTGTTGTCAATTTGGCTATGCTCTTTTTTGACTTTTTCTGTGCTTTTACCAAGTTGCGACATGAAATCCCTAACTACTCCAAGAGACACTGCTAGGAAAGAAGTTGCTATGTGGTTCTACCCCCTCTTGTATTGGCTGCAGTTTACTCAAATGTAGTAACTCAGAGCAAACTAATCCAGCAGGAAGGGAGTATGTTTCTTCCAGTCTGACAAACTGGCTTGGCTTACTGTTGTGGTCTCACTGGCAACAGACCTAGCACAGGGTTGGACCCCAGGGTGATAATCAAGGATCCTAGACATCTTCCTACCAGTGGCAAAGCTGTTAGGTAAGCTCAGCCCATTTTGTTTTACAACATCCTGAGCAAAGAGTTTTCTAGGTAAAAAGGGGCATGCTAAAGCACAGAAAATACTGCCTTCTCGTCACAAAGGCTACACATGCATTTCGTCAACCATGTGGGCAGTATTATCTGGTGTGTAGTTTGTTTTCTACACACAGCACACAACTGAACAATTCCCTAGGAGGGAAAGGCAATATTTCWGGATTCTCCACTGAAGGAAAGATAAAAAATGGATTACATTGCACACTTTGATAATGGCTTCTGTAAGACCCTATTCAAGTAGCTGTGATTTCCTCTATTATTACTGAGCAGAAAAACTATTACTAAAGGAAAAGAAGAAAGAACATCAAATGCAAGAAAATAAAAGCTGAAGTTCATTCACCACATGGGAAATCAGCTTACTGTATGGGAACACAGCCTAGCTGCAAAAATTGAGAATTGCGAGACTAAATACACAGGTTCCTATTCCATACTAACAGCTCATACATGTTTTTTCACCACTGWTTTTCCTTTGTCTTAGTTCATCCTTTAGCAAAATATGTATGGCAATGTCACCATAATCTCTCAAGATGCAGAACACAAGAGTAGGGCACTAATCAGCAAAGCAGTTTCTGGTATGCACATGCTTCAAGATCACGTTGTTAAAAATGTGAAAGTTGTTAAAAATCTCCCTCATGACATCTAAGGACATGATGCAACACAAGGTTAAAACCTGGAGCTCAAACTTCTGTTTGAGATGCTGAGAAAGCTTCCATCTTTTACTTTAATTGAGATTYATGGCTAACAATAACTCCTAGCATAAATAACATTTTCCTCAAAGCAGCATACAAAATATGCTTAGAATTGCAGAATACAAAATATTCTCAGGTAGCTTCACTGAGTACATAGAGCTACACTAAAAGATACAGCTGAAAACTAAAGATATATYTTTGCACTATAGGTGGGCAGAATGTAAATGCGTAACAACCCCGATAATWAACCAAGGTCTAAATCTGACTCCTGAAGTTAGTCTTGGATTTACTTTTTTTTTCTCAACATGAATTGTTGATTCACACAATGTAGTGCTCACGGCTCTTTGGCTGCCCAGAGCAGCAGCAGTGGACCAGGAGACAAGCTGGAGTCCTGGATTTCTCAACAAATGTGTAAATGCACAGAGGTATATTWAAGAATCCTCACATTAGAGAAATTCATTGCTAAGTACTAATCACTCAAATTATTTACAGCATTTTGCATTCATTTCTGTGCAGCTCTTATAGTTCACAGTATCTGGGATTTTCAAATAGTAACACAATGATATTTGAGCCCTGTCCATTTTTGCTGTACTGCTGAGCCAGCATTCCAACACTAACCAAAAGTATTGCCATGGAAATCACTGAATCATAGAACTGTTGAAATTGGWRAAGCCCTCTAAGATCACCAAGTCCAACCATTGATCTATATGATATATACGAATATGTAACAAGACCTGCTGTGAAGTGTTTAAAATTTAATTACCCATTAGTAAATCATAYAGCCTACAGCTTCCAAAATTCTACAAGAGATGGAAGTTCCCTGGTTTGCTTTAGAGTTTTCTCTTTTCCTTTAGGCTGTAGGCTTCAAAGGGAACGGTCTATGCAATTCTTGTACAGCATACAGCTGGGAAAATAGCTACTTTGAATAATATACAAAGCAGAGATCCCAAGGCCTTCCCATATTAATCTTAAATACAATGATCAATTTTTAAGGCTTTYCCCCCTTTTTGTGGAAGGAGATGTACAGATTTCTATCATGAAGTCACCAAGAGTTAAACATTCAAGCTCTTTCATTTTTATCAGATCTCTGGACATGCTGCTTTTTCTGAACACAAGAGGTTTTTCTCCACTTTAAAGCCACATATAGTACAATCTCAGCCTCTTGGGGAAGAGKTGAAATCAGATCTTTGCACTTGGTGACTCAGAAGTAACACCTCCTTTTCAAACTATATTGTAAACAAAAGAGGATACCTACTCTAACCTGCCACTGGCCTTTGGCACTAGTAYTGCATACTGCAATGTCTAAGACTGCCAATCACATTTTAAAATTCAACCGAGCAAAATATGTGTTCATAGTGAGTCATGTGGTTTTAAAATAACACAGGAAGTAAAAGACCAAGTGTCACATAAGAGAAAATTCAATACAGACTTTAAAATAAAACTATACCTAAGTCCTAGTCCAGTCAGTGCCACACCATTTGAGGTTTTCTGAAAGATTACTTTTGCCTCCTAATGCTGACAAATCTTCTCATACTTGGAAATAATTATAGTTTTAGTATGTTTTCATAGAATGGCTTGGGTTTAAGSGACCTTAAAGATCATCATGTTCCAACCCCGTGCCGTGGGCAGGACACCTTCCACTAGATCAGRKTGCTCAGGGCCCCATCCAACCTGACYTTGAACACTTGCAGAGATGGGGCACCAATAACTTCTCTGTGCCTCACCACTCCCACAGTAAAGAATTTCCTCCTAATAKCCAATCTAAACCWACACTCTTTCAATTTTAAGCCATTCCCCCTTGTCCTTTCACTACMTGGCCTTGTAAAAAGTCTCTCTYTAGCTTTTTTKTGGGCTCCCTTCAGGTGCTGGAAGGACACAATCAGATCATTCTGAAAGCCTCTCTTCTTCAGGCTGAGTAATTCCAATTCTCTCAACCTTTTGTCAGAGAAGAGGTGCTCCTAAAAACATTTTCAGTAAAGTTGAGAAAAGGACTCCTTTAACAGTCATTTCCATATATTAAAACTAGCAATATTATAAAGCCAGTACAACAAAGAAAAGTCACAAAATCTAAGCACTGCCTGAAATGCATCTTCTTTTGCAAAAGCCACAATTCTGAAACTAGATTCATCTCTCATTCTGCTCATTGACAAAAAAATGTGAACAGTGATGTGTCTYCACCTTATCATTCCAGTATCTAATTCTGGTTGGTCCCTCTCTCCCCTTAAAGCAACTTACATGCCTACTCTTAGAAATCTTCTGTGAAGCAGCTCCTGTTAAAGAATTTGAGGTTATTCAGCTGAGTCAATTTAAAGTCTTTAAATAGCTGAAAGACACAGAACGAGGTACTCATATTATAAGCAGAAAGAAATTCAGAGGTACATTTTAACCTTTTTGTTTTAGCTTGGAGTTATTTTTAACATATTCCGATAAACATTAGATATGTGGGACATGAAATGCAYAAGAAGATATGATAACACCCCATTCTCATAGTACCAGTGCTCTCAAAAGCTGCTTTTGCTGGTATTAAATTATGCTTGAAAATATTCAATGCAGAGCTTCTGGTCACACCAAAAGTTTTCAATTTGTAGTACAGGACAGTAGAAAGACACAGAAAGCCTCTACTTGCTGCCATCGTAATAGTCTGGACTTACAATTTTCAGGAGAAAGATGGAATTCTGTTTAAGGGTTTCTACTAGCAAATAGTATGCAATTTTGTCAGAGGGCACGGCCTTACTTTCTCACACACACAAGCAAAGGGTACTTGAAAGACTACTGGGCCAGCTCGTTCCACTGGCAAAACCTGTCTCCCAGCCCAACCTGCAACTGACATTTCACTGGTACCTCCAAGATGATGTGATAACTTCTCAAGCTGCTCAAGTGACTGGCACAGAATCAGTTTAGAGTACAGACTATGGTAACACTTAGGAAGCACCAGTTAGTAAACGTTTGGAGTCTGGTGACAGCTGGTGTATCATTTGGATTCATATGTGCTTTTCCTACAAGGATGGTGGCATACTCTGTTTTCAGAGATGAATGTATATCCTTTCCTTTCCAAGGGAAAGGAAATCCATATGTTCTTCCAAGAGGYACTTTGATACTTTTGTGAAGCACAGCCACTTGAAAGGCTTTGCTCCCTTCATTCCTTTCAGTTCTGCTTTAACCAGGACCACATTGCTGTTTTGTCCTCATAAGAAACACAATCTGTTTAAGGTTTAGGCAGGTGAAAAAAACAGCTGGTACAACTGGAAAACTTCTAGATCTTCTGGGTCATCAGAAACTACTGTAGGTCTTYGGCTGAATTTTGTACAAATATCATAACCCTCAGGCAGCTGAGGTCAGAGAGATGTTACCCAGAGAGACTGAGAATTTAGATAATCCCCAAGGAAGTTTTTACTATTATTCTTTAATCCTGAAGGCATCAAAACTCTCATAGGAATCCTAWTTTTTTCCTCAAATTGCTAAACTTCTACTTCTTCATATGCCAAGAAATATTTTGGTCTTCATAAGGTTTAGTAGCTTGTAACCTACTTTATATAATTATCYTGGAGCAGCAACTAAAGTAAACATTTGTTCATAGACTATGTTGTTCCTCTATCCAAAAAAWTCAGAATAAAATGATGATGCAGTGGGCCAAAATGAAACAAAGAACCAAAATAGCCAACAAATAAATGATAACAGGAGAAACTAAATATTTAAAAGACCTTTTTTTTAAATTACATTCAGATAAAAGTAAAAATCCTACTAAGTAATAGCCAGACACTGCATGAACTGTTAAATTTTAGAAGTCCTGCTCTGAAAATGTAYATGACTTTTAGCTTAGGATTTGATTTGGATATGGCAGCAGAATAAAAATAAAAGTTCWAGCTTTACAAAAGGATTAAGAAATAGAAAATATTTAATGTAAGGCAATTTGGAGGGAGATTACTCTCTTGCTTTCAACTCTTGATGTTTCAGCCCAGGAAGAATGACCAATGCTAGCCCAAATGCAGAATGACTACAGAGGCAGCAGTTGCATTCCTTCACCTGTTGAGAGCTGCAGGGGTGGCTCCTCATTCCTGGGAATTTAGAAAGGCAAGTGGAACTACAGGATACAGAAGGGAGGACAGAGTTTGTAAGAAAGACATTCCATCCATCAGCAGCCAGCACTGCCCCAAACAGTGATACAGTCCTGTTAATCCAAGGCTTCCCCAACTTCTGCCAGATGGTTTTACTACTCACTGACCTGTAAAGCAGGCCAAATATTGGTTCAGAACAACACTTGACATTTTCTGTTTCAGCAAGCATAAGCAGGATTTCAGCCCAGCTGATTGCGTCCCATGAGAAACCAGGAAATACCACCCTGCCTGGAACACAAGACAAGGACAGGCCCAGATTTCCTTTCTGTTACTGCTTACTTCAGTAGAGAAAACAAGACCTTTGTCCTGGGCACACAAGGGATAATGTGACCAATCTGCTGGCTGTAACTCATCAACTCATCTCTGATACTTATCTCTGGTAAGTGAGTGGCATCTGTCCTGAAGTCCAGAGCCTAATATGTTTCTCAGAAATGTTTATTAYAATTGATTTTGACAAAATACAGGGAGGTCTTGAGATATTCATACAACACATTTTTGGTTTGTGTATTTTGCTAGGTTCGTGTGGGTTTGTTGACTTGTTAAGTCCCTTCTTTTCTGGTTTTAAATGTGAATTTTTTTCCCTTTTACTATTTMATTGAACATTCCCATGATTTTGTGTCGTAAGGCAGAGATACCAGAAGTACCCATGCTACTTTCTCAGTATTAGTCCATATGTACTCATCCTAACTTCTCTCATAGCTTCCCTAGATAGGAGGCTTTTTGTCTCCTCTTCCTAAGGAGTTCTAGAAAACCCTGTTCCAAATCTTTGTCCTGAGAATAACAGTAAGCTGAACTCAACTGAAACCTCCCATGTCCCCGGAGAAGTCAGCATCTTAACCCTGGGGCCAGAGTAAAGTATGACAGCAGCAAATCTGGAACTGTTCCACGAGTATAAAATGAAGGAACTTCTCCTGAGAAGAAAKCAGACACACAGGCAGACAGAATGACTCTGTGTTTATACTACTTAATGCAAGAGGYAGGACGCCTGGTTCTAGGACACTCTATTGATCTGGAGGCTGACAGCCTCGGGGCCAATAGCTGTGACTACCCTGTCCCAGAAAACACTGTAGCCTTCAACCACTTGGCTTCAGATCCAAACAACTGGCTTATTGAATGTAATCCTTCTCCTCTGGCATCTTTCTCAACCTACTTCATCATTTCTTTTGCTGTGTTCTTGGAAGCTCTCCTGTATAAAAACCACTGTGTTGCAGAGCACAGCACAACCTCCCTTTGCCTCTGAGATCATCATCACCAAATTACCTCTTCCTCTAGATGTCATTTTCAAGTAATAAACAACATTTAGAAGAGAAAGTTCCCAAAGTTTAGCACCCTCACCCTGGTGAATAGCTGCAATTCATCACACCAATTCAAATAATCTATAAGTCCTACAGTCAGAGCAACAGCACAGTGATGATTCTGTTTTCTGCTGAAGTCAATGGGGACTACCAACAAGACAGATCTGAGTTTAATCCATCACCAAGTTTGTATTATTTTCAGATAAGAGGCAACAGAGAATCTTATATCAATTCTCTAGACAGACATTTGGTATAAATTATGAAACACATTTATTCTGTGTGTATTAATGAGGTAATACAGGGATCACCAGGGACACAGCCCACATATTCTAACACCAGCAAAAATAACACATGCATTTTACACTGAATTCAAGCATGAGACAAAAAAAATTGTTTTCCCTAAAGCCTCTATGAACTATTTCTTACTTATTATCCTATCTATTTAAGTTATATTCACGTTTTTCTATAAGGTATGAGAGACCCGAGTAGTCTCTTTCACCTAAAGGCTCCACTGTAAGAGCCTACAAATCTTATGATGTCTTTGTAATGCTCCATTGTGATRCTTTCATGGTACTCTCTCATCTTCTATAGATTTGCTAAGATCTGTAATGCACACTAAATATACACTGGATGCGGGGCCTGTTGCCCGGAGGGGAAAGAAAGACAAGAAAAGCAAACACTTGTGAGAAGAACATGGAGAAAATGATGCAGTACTGCCAGGCTTCTCTCTCCCTGGTCTCTTYATAYGGAATGCACTTTCTTTTGCAGTACATCCACTAACTCCAGCACAACCTCGCAGCCAGTTACTTTTTATAAATAAAGGCATAGTTTAGTTTCTCTTACAAGACATCAGTAGCAATGTTTATGGGAGTCAGACCTAAGAAACAATACCCTTACAAATCAAATTATATACGCACTAACACCTCATATGGCTTGGCAGTTAATAACCTGAATGCAAGACTTTCCCTGAAAGCCATATTGTTTCTTTACTAGCCCTTCAACCAAGCACTTTCAAAGTAACAGCCTCTGTCAGCATTTATCTACARCTACTGAATTACTACTGTTCCTTACTCCATTCAGAATACAGCAAGCGGAAACCTAAATTCAGCACATTATGGATCCTTGGTAACAGTCCGTGAATGCAGCACAATACACCCATCCTTAGAGCTAACAATGAAACTGTTATAGGCTGAATTCTGGAGAAGATAACACTTTCACAAACCACCTTGCAGACCACCATGTTACAGGCTTCAGACGTGGCTGGATATTAACACTCCTCTCCTCTCTTCCTGTCTTAACTGCTGTGGCTCAAATAAAAGGCCAGCTGACCTTAACCAAAAAATTTAAAATATGTGTTGCCACCATAGGGGAGAGGCAACTTCTCCTCACCTTTTCTCTGCAAATTGCTAAATCAGGACAAGGCTATCCTTGCTTCCTTCTAATGGRTATCTTGCCAACCCAATCACAGCAGAGAAGGATCCAAAGAAGCCCTTTCTCAGCATCTCTCTGGTGTCTAAATGTCATGTGCAATCTATAGTCATACTTGTAGATGACAAGGCTTGTAGATGAAGGCAAAAATATTCACAGCTGGACAGTGAGAATAAGATTTACAGACAGTTTTGCATAAAATGCCATSGGATATCCTTGCACTGAGAAGACTCTTTCTGGAAACAAGCATTAAACTACAGGCCCCAAGTTCCTAAACGGGCAGCTCCTTTCCTTCCCTACTTATTTTCCTTCAATAATCAGAAGACAGTACACTTTTCATACCTGTCAACACAACAAGTATCAATTTCTTTGGTTGCTTCATTCCACTTACAATTYGTGTAATGCAGTATTCCCACATTGCACTAACATGGGATAAGATGTTAGACACTGACAGCATGCCAAGACAAATAAAAACACCACCTGGAAGGGCAACTACAAAAAATTACTTMATTTTTATTGTTAGAAATAAAAGACATTGGTACAGATGGCACCACAACAAAGCCAACCAGAAAGAACTG
Organism: Malurus melanocephalus; assembly: GCF_030028575.1. Taxonomy (NCBI): domain Eukaryota; kingdom Metazoa; phylum Chordata; class Aves; order Passeriformes; family Maluridae; genus Malurus; species Malurus melanocephalus. Next base: position 1,678,388 of record NW_026623324.1, on the reverse strand, counting down.
CTTCARCATGATGATTCGATGACATCTAGCACTGAGACAAGCAAAGACCATAGATGTGTGCCAGGTATTAATTAGAGAGTTTCCAAGACAGACACTATTTAAACGCACACAACTCTTTATTCTTAGTGCTTCATGTTGTCAATTATTAATGACCAAATTGCTTCATCTTACACATGGCATTCTGCACAAGTTGCATAGAGAGGAAGAGAAGTCAGAAAAGAAGCCTGCTGCCAGTCACTGCTACAATCTGCTGAAGCCTCATCACTAGTCCATTTCACTGCCCTTTGTTTGCCCGTCCTTCAGGCAGCTTGTGACAGTCCTGTGACAGCCCATGTGCACAGCAATATTAATTGCTTTCAAGTAGCAATTTGCCTTATTCTTCAATCTCCTTTCATTTAACTTTTTTTTTTTTGTTTTTTCAAATTCTTAACTGGTTTTATCATTCTCTTTAAGGATTTTCTCTAGTGAGTAAGAGGCCAAAAAATATAATAAGGACGGAACGAACAAGAAGTGAAGTCAGGGTTGCCAATTTTGAACACTTTCCCTACATGCTTTATATAGAAAACTGAAAGGCTGTGAAAGAAGCCTTGTCCTCTGTACAAGGGGTAGGTGTGCAATTACTTACATAAGGAACATCCCAATGCTCCCTGTAATTTTGCTAATGCACAGAAACAACCACCARTATTCTCTTTTCTGCTTTTTCTCCTCACTGTATTTGGCAAAGAGAGGGATTTCAGGTGTACAGTTTATAACAATACAGCATTTTTTAAATGTTCAAACACTTCTGAACAACTCTATGAGGTGGCCAGGCAGGTTCTTCTGCTTGTCTTTCATTCTGATGACCATTTCAAGAGACTTGAAAGATTTCTTGCACAGATGCAGAGTTAATTGAGGTGAAAAAAAATGTACCTCACCAGAAATATGTGCACTCTGGGAAGAACTTGAACAAGCATCAGACATACTATATTAGTCTGGGTTTACACTTGTCTACTTATACAAACTCTAATTTATATACAATAGGAATTAAGTACAGCTAAAGGCCACAGCATATAACAAGAAACAGATGGATTTGGTTAAAAAGGGCCCAACTCAAACGACTATCAGACATAGAAGAAAGTACCACCACTTGACATCTGGTCTTTTACAGCAATGATRACTGGATGACTTCAGTTTACAAAGCTGACAGAAATAATGATAACTCAGGCATGTCAGACCTCTGGGTTTTCTGAGCACATGTCATGTAAAGGGCATTTTCTAAAAGTTTTTCCATTTGAACAATGGTATCTTGGGTCTTCTTCCCTTGTAGGGTCTCCACAATCAAGGGAGCTAAACACACACCACCAGGTTATGCCTTGCCCTTCAGCAGACATGTACCGGGAAAGATATCCCTGCCTGAAGTGTACTACTGAACCCAAAAGTCCTGTAGCTGTGTATCAGCAGGAAGTATTCTGATACTTTAGAATCCCCACTGTCCCAATTGTCAACACTTTTTGACTGATTCACCACAAAAAAGACCCCAAACACAAAACAACAAAAAAAGAGGACCTTTTCAGTACCTTTTTAAAAATGTGAGTTATTACATTACATTAGAAAAACTAATTTGATTAAATATAAAAATAGCTCTTGGACAAAATAATTAGCATTTTATAGTACCTAACAATATCAACTGATTAGGAATGAAAACAAGAATTATAAGATCAATTCAGCACCTTAAAATTGAAGTGCTTTATAGCTTTACTGAATGAAAAAGAAAAAAGAAAGAAAATATTTGAGTGTTAAAGTACTAAGTATTACCACAATTCCCTGCTTTTTTCACCAGCAGTATTACTATATGTTGACTAATGCTTAGAAATTTACTCATTGAAAGYATTTAACTGCCACAAGTGTGCCACTTTCTCTCTTCTTACAAACTCTTAACTCCAGTTCTTAAGAAGTGGAGAAGGGAGGTGTTGTGGGGACACTCACAMCCATGTTTTACTTTTTGAAAACACAACTTCCTTGTAACCCTTATCTGTATACTCARTGACAACTATTTATAGGACAAGCACTGCCTGTTTGAGATCAGTCAGGAAAAACTAAAATATGAACAGGTAAGCAAATTATTAAATGTCATTATTAATAACTGCTGATTTCACTTCCTATAATAGAAGAAGTGCTAACTTGGGGTCAGAGAGGGTAAAAAAAAGAAAAGAGACAATGCATTTTTATAGCAATATCAATGTACTGCCAAGATACAAAGCCCTATCTAGCTGGACAAATTTTAGGGTGATTTTTTTAAAGCTTTTCTTATCTGACAAGCCCTTATTTTTTATGTCAGTGACCTGCATTCAAATCACCAGAGTCCAGCTTCCCAGSACAAATGCCTGCACTCGTACTTTAGGAGAAGGCTGTCCACTATGATCTTATGTGAAATGTAACTACTGAAAAAATAAGTGCTTCTAAAATCTATGGTCACAGGAACGTTTCCTCGAGCTTTTCAGAACACCAATGCAAATTGCTGTTTGGAAGAAAAGACGCACTGTCTTCCAGTCGCTTACATGAAAACACTAAATGGAAAMTGACGGTAAAATATTAAAATTAAATTTAACTTCATTATAAACCCGGTTAGCAGTCCATCCCTCCCTGCATCTCCTGCCCCCACAAATAGCCTGGAAAAAAAAAATCCCAAAGGAAAAAGCAAAGGAAACCAAGAGCTTCAGGAGACACCCCTAGRAGCATTCAAAAGTTCAAAGAAAGCGATGGGCACCTCGCCGGATTTTCGAAACCGACAATGACTTCAAGGTGGGGACTTGGCAACCTGGCTCTTGGCGCTGAATTCGGGGGGGGTTCAAACATGGGTGATGCATCCTACATAAAAAATGCCTCTCGCACGGTGAGTTTGGGAAGCAGCGCTCCCTGCGGCGCGCCCCTCACTCCCAGGCCGGTGCGGATCCGCTCCGTGCCCCCGGCCCGCAGCCCCGGCTGCCCCACACCGGCCCCGCCACCGCCGCCGCGGCCCTCAGGGGTCCGGGCCTCCCCGGAAGGCCTCCAGCGGCGGGCGACCCGCCTCTGCCTTACCCGTGGTGGACAGGACGGTGCTGGCGAAGAAGAGGGAGGAGGTGAAGTCCCAGTTCCAGTTTCCCGAGGCGTTGCTGAGCACCGAGACGCCGTAGTTGCTGGCCTCCAGCACCCGCATCAGGAACTGCTCCAGCTGCTGCTCCGAGAGGCAGGCRTGCTCCTCCAGGAAGCGTTGCTTCAGCTTGCCCAGCTCCTGGCGCAGCAGGTCTTCGTAGGGCAGCTCCACCGAGGAGAAGACCACGGCGCCGAACACCAGGTAGAGCAGGTAGCCCAGCACCAGCAGCGCGAAGCACCAGGCGGAGCGGTGCTGCTCCACCAGCCGCACGCAGGAGCTGCCCGCCAGCGACTGCAGCATCTTCCCGAGCCGGGGCCGGCTGAGCCCCGGGCCGGGCCGCCGAGGGGAGCGGGGCCTGAGGGAAAGAGGGAAGGGAAGGGGCAGCGCGGCCGCCGCTTGCCCCCTGTGCGGCCGCTGGCTGACTTTGAGGGCGCGGAGCGGCGCTGATGTGGCGCTCACGTGGCCGCGCGGCGCAGGTACCGCGGCGGAGGGAGGGCGGGAGGGATGGAGGAAGGGCCTCCTCCCCCTGCCGCCGGTGCCGCTCCCGCCGCCTCTGCCGCCGGTTGTTGGGACGCCGGCGCTTTCTCCCGTTGCGGTTCCTTGTCTCCGAGTAACGCGTGGAATCCCCCGCTGGCGCTCAGCGAAGCCGGCTGAGAGCCTCCCCCCCCCCGCGCGCTGCGTCGGAGGTTCATTCCCCTTTCCACACAAAAGTCTCTGGAGATTTCCATGTCCCGCTACTCCCCACCCCCTGCTGTGAGAAACCCCCAAAAGACCAATTCCTTCCCCTACTGGGGTTTTTTGTTATCCTTTACTTATTCATTCATTCATTCGTTCGCGTTTCAACGCGGAGTAAGGTGACGCAGTGTGAAGCAGGAGGCTGAATTTCATTCAGTGCAGGATGTGATGTGTTCAAGGAGAAACYCAGATGTCAGGCATTAAAGCGCTCCCCCAGGTCTGCAGCTTCAAAATGGGGCCTGTTTGGGGGTGCGGTTTAAACCAGGTGACCTCCAGCAGCTCCCCAAACAAGTTAAAGGAGTCTTTGCTCCTGTGCAGGGCTCCTGGAGACACTTTTTTATGGTGTGKAGTGCCTGGCTAGTGCTCAGAGCAGCGTCCACGATGAATACAAATGCGCTGTGCAGCCAGCCTTCTGTGTGGCCCCAGCCTGTGATCTTCACAAGTTTCACTCTGAATGCTTCTTTCTTCCATCTCAAATTCCAAACAGCAACCACACAGTAAACTTGCAAGATGAGATTCCCCAGCAGACGAAAAGGAGCAGTAAAAATTACAGTTTCCCAAAATATCCCTTAGAGCGAATAAAGACAACTTCTGGTAAAGGAGAGAGAGAGAGGATTCCCTGGTCACAAAGTTCTGGCRCTTCCCTTTCACTTCTCAGCTGATGGCAATTTGTGCAGACACAAAGTAGTTGCTTGCAAATTAGAAATGTACTAGGGCTGAGCCCAGGGAGTATGAGCAGAGTAAATAAAATCCAGCAACCTGTCTTTAAGCTGTGAGGTGCCCCTCTAAGCTTTAAGGACTTCTGTGGGAAAAGAATAGGAAAATGAAAGGCACAAAMCAATTTTTCAGGTTAGAAACTTAATATGTCAATATTTCCTTTTATGCAACAGCTACAGGAAGGTACGGGATTAATCTGGCCTGACAGAACAGCTCATCCAGTTCCTGGTCTATTCCCTGCTGCCAGCCACAGCTGGGTCATTCCAGGGTCTTCAACACATTCCCCCACACCTTGTTTCACGATTAAAATGTAAATGTGTTCATAAATGCAAACAGTAGCTGCTTGAATGGTTGGTTAGTAGAGCACTTGGGGGATGTGGGAGGTACACAGGAGACAGGCCTAGCAGGGAGACTCTAGATGACATGTGAGGAGCACACACATGTGGTATTCGTGATAGGCAGTGGTCRTGTCTTTGCTATAAAACAGTATTTTCCCAACTTCAAGCCAAATATTTGTTTAAAGGTTAGACAATGTTTGCCTAAGARCACACCTCTCTTCAGTTATAGGCAACTGTGGCTGGGTAACTGAACAGTTTTATTTACCAGCCTCCTTCAGTTTTCCATTTTTATGAATCAGTCATTCTCCATTTTTAGAAACCTCTCACACTTGGAGACTTGCTGGGCTAAAGAGAAAAGGAGGACTCTGCTGAACAGAGCCTGCAATACTCTTCTAACTCATTTTTTATCCTCAAAGCTTTTTGGAGGAGTGGGCTGAGGGGCACAATGACAGAGCATCACAGCTGTGTCACCGAAGTGTCCAGTTCTTGTTTCCAAAGCAAACTTCTGGACAGTCTGAGTTTTAGCCACCATTACTGATGTTAATATTTTAACTCAAAGTGCTTAACATAACTGATAAATTCATTACATATTCATTTGGGAGAGAAGGATGTTTTCATATTCAGTTTTCTRATTTTGAGTGATTTTATTTACCATGATAAATACCAGATGTGAATGCAATTATGCCATTCCAGCTTTGTTCCAGAGCATGCTATATCCATTTTCATGTTATTTTGGTAGTCAAGGACTAGACCAGTCAAGGATTCAGTGTACTGAATTCYGTGTTATGTCCTGTATAACAGGACTTCACAACATGCTTCAGCAGGGAGCAACAGAAATTGGAGAGCAGGCTGTTACAGAACAGCCTCTCCCCAGCAGAATTTTCATTCTACTGTGATCATCTCTCTTAATAAAACATGAATCCTGTTAATAAAGTGTACCACATCATTGCATCACTTGTCCACCTGCCATGCTGTTATATCTGGGCTCCTTACTGCTGGGGAAGCCCAGCGGCAAGCGGAGTGAAGAAACCCACTATTGATAGATACTGGTGCTCTCCATTGCACAAAACCCCCCTCTGAGCCACAGAAAATGCAAACACAAGCTGCCTGTCTACAAGARTAGAAGAGAAGGCAGACACTCTAATCCACCATGGAACTGAGGCAGAAACCACACTTGTGTCCTGGGGTGCTAGAAAACCACAGAGAAAGTTAGTAGTTTCTCTAATTGCTGCCTRGGGAGGTAGGACAACTCCCCTACCACATCACTGGGCTGGCAGCTTCTATAGCAGAGTCCAGAGGCTGAGAAAATCCACTCTTGTACATAGGAAGTGTAAGRCCCTCTCAGAACCATATGAAATTGGCATTTTCTGTTGGGAGAAGTGAAATGGAAGTAAAGAGGCTTTATGTTAATGGAAAACTGTTTTTCTCTGAGATTTTTGGTTAACTAGAATAATCTTTAATTACCAAAACATTTCCAATGAAATGCTGAAGTGCTCAAAGCACCAGAAGACCAGGAGATGGTGGCCAAAGGAAGATGACAGCCTGGTGGAGGATCACTGCACTCTAGTCTTTTGTCCAGTGAATGAAAATGACAACCAATAAAAATAGTAGCTTCAGTGAAAAGCAAGAATATCTCACAGCAGTGCTCCGCTGCCCAGAGCCTGGTCTGTGCTGGGGGCCATAGGCCACAGAGGAGATTTGACACTGGGGCTCTGCTGCTGTAGTCACCGAGTTCTAGTCTGTGAGCAGAAACAAGCCTGGGGAGAGGGAACCACCCATGTTTGGCACTGTTACTTAAATCAAGATTATATTTTCAGCACGAAAAAGAAAACTGAAAATGACTCATAGGCACAGAAAGCTTCAAGTTGACTGAAAGGATTATTTATTTTCCATTTTTTTGCCCCCAAAAGAGTAGTCCCATGGCCATATCCCATGTAAGAAAAAAAATTTATGTAAGTCTTGRAACAAAAAGCCTTACTTTCATTATGTTGAAGAAACTCAAGTCTCAGAAGCTGGGTAAATAAAATTAGTTACCAGGCAATGCTTACCCTGCCAAACCTGTTCTGCTCTGGCATACCTACAGCATGACCTCACAGTACAGGGARCAGAAGAGGTGGTGGTGAGGAATGGTGGGATGAACCAGGACAGTGTGGGAGGCARTGAACACTTACATGGGCAGAACATGAGGCAGTATTGAAGCTGTGTCACCCTGGCAGCTGAATATTGAATAGCAAYGGGCAACTGATTTGGCATGCGTATAAATTCAGTGCTTATAGCAAGTTTGAAATCTGATTGATCAGTCCTAAATTATGTGTACATGAAGAAAGATTACCATAAATGTAAGATTCTCTGAATTCACTTCTATCAACAATTCTGCCTCTAGAATGTTTTCTAAATGAAACTGATAAGAAGTAGAATCCTTCATGATTTGCTCTATCTGTTAGGTGAAGGCTGGAACATAGTACATTTCCTTTTATAGAAGAAAATTTATCTGAACAATTGTTTCTAAATACTCAATTTGTGAGTTTTTGCAAAAATTAGTATAAGATTAGCTGGGGGTTCTGATTGAATGTCATGGCCCTGTAGGCAGGCAGGAAGTGAATTTATAAGAATCACATCCTCACAGGCACTGACACAAATGTGGTTAAGCTGAGAAGCAGTCAAATGGGTTGCCAAGTGTTCTGTTTCCAATAGGTAAGATGTTCTATTTTGACTAAACAGAATCATCTAGATTTGGGTCAAATAAAGTAAAACTTCTAAAAGTTGAAAAAGCACTTTTTTAAGGAAAAAAAGTGATCTGTGAAGGAGGGATGCATTCCCATCTTAGTTTGGCAGGAGGATGGAGATGGAGTAAGAGAGTACAGATGTATTTAGGCCTTTAAAATTTATCAGCAGCTGTACTGGTGACAGTAGAAATATTGTCATGGAAGAAAAAGAGTCAGCAAAATGTGTGTCCTCATTCATGCAATTTCCAACAACYTACCTGGCTAAATTCTACTGGAGAGGGAAGGGAGAGGGCTTGAGTGATTTCCTCAAAAAAAATCATTTTATGCTCTTAACTTAATGGTGCAACACTATCCACAAAGGTTAAGACCACTGATGTGTCATAGCAAAGGAATGAATGTGCCTAGTTTGGAGCTATATTTAGGGGCAGGTTTGCATCAGAAGTAGTGTTGTTTAGAATCAAGCAAGTTTATATGCATGGTCAGGCACAATTTCTTTGTTGGGTGAGTCATCCTTGTTCAATATAAATGTAGTTTTCCTTAGAGTGGCAATAAGTATTCGTATTTAACCAGTGATCTTGCTGTCCAGGTAGCATAATTGATAGATAACTGTTTTATTAAGATAAGCATTTTATGTAACACAAAAAGTAACAYCATGTATATTTGCCATCAGGTTTCCCCAATTACATTATCCAGAAAGCAACCTGGTGCTCTTAGAGTTGTAAATCCAGTGGGGATGAGGGCTGCATCTATGTACAGAAATACATGCATTTGTGTATGTTACATACATGATTTTGTGTATATGTTTCCTCAAACTCCTCACTATTACATTCCAAGTTGTGTCTTTGTAGAAAGGTAATTACCTGTGATTTGTAGAATTGTGCTAACTCTAAAGGAATGTAATAGCTCAGAGAATTCAGGATGTCAACATGACCTTATTAGAGAATTACATTAAGTAAAATTCAATGTTTTCAATAAAGTGACTTTGCGCTCCTAAGTCCTGTGACAGTCACCCAGCAGAATTGGTCTTTTTAATCGCTTGTTCAAGATGTCAAAAAAAGAAAATTTGTTAATATACTTAATACTTTGTACTGAAAAATAAGGGTTCAAGTTACGAAATACTTTATAGCTCTTCCATCTATTCTGTAGCACTTTTTGTCATTGTTCCCCTTGCTTGGCAGTCTGCTCTTAAAGATAGTTATGGTGGGAAATAAAAGAATGCACCTGCTCAGGTGGGCTCACACAACTGTGGGTGTCCAAGCCTCCTTCCTGATCTTGCCAGTTCGGGGACCCATTTTGGTTTTGTCTTGAAGATGTCATGCCAGTTCTTGGGCACCCGGGAAACGATGGTGTCAGCAAAGCCCACGAGCTTTCTCTGGGTCAATTTCAAAACATACAGGCCTAGAAAGGATTACAGACTAAATTGTCTGTCTGTAATTACTTTTTACAGTAGTTAGGCTTTTTTTCCCATGGTTTCTGATTTTGGTTAACTGAGGCCCAGTCCCAGTCTCTTGGTTTACTGGTATACCACTGGGGAGTATTGGTAGGTACTTTTGCCTATTTTAATTCAGTTTGCATCACTGTATAATTTGTGTACTTGGATAATCAATTTTATACAACAGACTGAGTTGAACTTGTGTTACAATGGTAGACAAAATCTTGGACCCAGCAATGGTGACGTTCTCACTGACAGCTTACGCACTCTCTTACCCATTCATGGAAAGGTCACATTAACTTGTCRAAATAGCTTTCGGCTTCAGCTCCATTTGACTCTGAGTTCCTGARCTCCAGCATGTGTACACAGCACAGCCCTGCTCTCCGAGGCCTCCCTGCCCTGGGCTGTGAGTTTCGACAGAATGGTGTTTGTCCACTTGGACTGCATGCACTGGACGCTGACTGCTCTTGACTCTGCCTTAGGCAGCTGGGCTCCRGGGGCTGGAGATGTTTCTGAAGCTGTTATCATTCATAGCAGYGAACATCTGGATGCCTGCAATGCAACAGTCCTGCCCCATGGGAGACCTAGGGAAAAGTGCACGTCACCTCTGGGCCAAGATGCTTTGCTGAAGTAGGGAAGTCTGGTGCTGTGTGTGGCTGCTTGCATGTGGATCATACRGGGCAGGTTCTTAGGATGAGTTTCAGGTGCAGTCTAGATACAGCCCAAGAAGTAATGGACGATGGAAGAAGTGCGGTTGCAGATCTAGGAAAGGATCTCTCTTTCCTGCTGCATCCACAGCTGATAGCTAGGATGTACAGCTGCTTGGCTTTCAGGGCTCTAGACTCCTAGAGGGCAATCCGAATGAGAGGCCCATCTTTGCAGTCTCCAGTACCTAAAATACACTCTAATCCAGATACTCAGCCATAYCTGTAAACCACACTTGTGACTAAGCTTGGGTATTTCCTGTGCTGTTTGTATTCTACAGTTTAAAGGAGCTTAATATTTAAYTGTAGGGTGGCGTAAGTTCCAGTACTTTCTGAGAACTGTTCTAGGAGGATGGAGAACCCAGGCAACCTCTTCCCTGKGCACAAGCTTTACAGCCAGCACATGGTTGGGGTGAGCACTGAAACAGGCACCCTGCTCTCTTCATTCCTGCAGGGCAAATCTGTCTCTTTCAGTGCTTGGTCCTARTAGCTCAGAGGCCTAATGATTCTTCACTGGGAGTGCAGCACAAACCAACAGACTGTATCAGAAACCCTCAGGCATGGCATTTATTCCTCRTAGCTGAAGGCCCACATCACCACAATGAAGTCAACAGGAGTTRCTATTCACCAGTGAGGAAACACAGGCAAAAACATCTAATTTGGGATACTCCCAYCTAGCTGTGCTATTTGGACAGGCAATTTTCAAGGCAACCCTTCTGCCTTAGCAGTGTTACATTTTAGTAAGTGCTATTCATTGCCTCACTGAACCAATGTCTGCTACAGGCCATGGGTACTATTGCCACATGCACCTGCTATAATGAACACCAAAGCCTATTTCAGTGACCTGAATCTTTTGAAAATTKAGTCCTTTATTTTTAGCCACTTTGAGGGAGCACAAGCTACAGTGTCCTACTTTTTCTCAGCCGTGTCACCTGACTCATCAATCAAAATTGAGGCTGAATYTTATGATCATTGACTTTCAATCAACCTAACAAACCTATCAGAAGTACAAATGAAAGATTCTGTCACTCAGCCCTATAATTTTGCAAATCTTGAGTCATGTGAGATATTATAAAGTTTACGAAAAGTACAACTTCAGCAAGGCCAAATTCTACACTCTCCCTTAAAACGGCACACKTATGGAGAACATCACAGGACAAAGAGAAAAACTTCTCTTTGTGAAGACAATTTTAATATGAGCTTTTAYGCTATTGGGTTGCTTCATTTTAAACATAATACAACAGTACTATTGATTTATCCACTTCCATCAGTGTCCACTGTACATTCTTACAACATTTACCACAGATAGAAATATAAGAGATGTTTGGCCTACCAGCTGTTAAAATGTAGATCTATCCAGAAGAGCCTCTGTTAAAAGTCTGACAGTTTTTTCCCCTGTGCTTTCAAAAATGCATGAAACAATTTAAAAACAACACCTTGCCACCACCCCTGCCACCCAAATCTGTTTTTCTTGCTGTTATGGCAAAACAAGTATCAGTGACCTGATCCTATTCTGTCTTACTCAGGAGACATATATAGGAAACAATTACAACACATGCTTAAAAGATCATTCCTTCCTTCCTCTTAAAACCTCTTTCCCAGAATCCTRCCTGCTATCCTGCAAACATGTCTTCAGCCTGGCCAGGAATAAAGAATAAAAGACTGAAAAATCCCAGTTTCCAGGGGGAAAACTCCATATTTCTCACAGTGTCACCATTTGTGTTTTGATCTTTCACACCTGATTTTAAGACAGATCTACAAAAAAGCTGAGAAGATGTTAGGTTGAGACCTAACATTGGCAGCCCTTTTGAATATTGCCAGCAATGAATTTTCTTTTTATGCGGCATTGTGATTGTCTCTCCTCCCCCACTTCTTTGTTTAAACCTGTCCTACCTGTGCCTCTTCTTGCTTCCAGTTAAAGTCCCCTTCTCCTACATATCCCATAAAGTGAATTTAGGACTATATTTTCATAAATAGAAAAATGAAATCAAATTAACTGTATATATATTTTTTCAAGCTATCCTTTCATGAATTAAGGCCTAAGCATGACCTCAATGCAAACAACTGCTTTTCAAATCTTAAACCAGGCTTCAGAACTGACCATTAGCATAGGTTTTCCAATGAAACTGAATTAGTTTGAAATTAATTTYGGGACAGTAGATATACATTAAGCTGTGTATCTATACACAATGAAAATTTATTTTATTTTGTGTTTATTAAGTAAAAGGAAGTGTCAAAGAGACAAATTAATTGTTTTCACATTGTACTGATGCCTTCTATTTCACTACAGTTAAATTTTTACCATGTCAAGTTTGACTATAAAATACAAAGGCTTTCATATGCTGCATGCCTGCCACACCACATTAAATGTTTCTTTTTTWAAAAAGCATTTTTAATAGAGTGCAATTTACCTGGAACAATACAAAGCACTGTTGGTGAACAAAAATAAATCTGCTGATGAAATACAGTACATCCAAAACCTATTATTGGATTCAGAAGTATTGTTTATAAAGTAGTAACTTATGGGCTGTGCACTCTTATCTAGTTAATCTGAGCTTTGATGACAACAATGCAATATAAGGCATTGTATATTCCAAGGAATCAGAGAGGAATCAGCCTGTAATGAAAGAATGTTTCCACAAGGTTTTTGTAAGAATAGTGCATACATATTTAACATCTAGCTTCACTGGTATCAAGCAGATAGGTTAGTGCTACTTGTCAGRTAATAATGGTTACAATAATCACACAATGGATGAGGTTGTACAGGATTATATTGATGAAGAAAACTATGATGGTTATTCCTACTGTCCATAACTATAGCCATTGTGTTCAGGGTTACAGATAACCTCAATATTATTGAATATTTGTATCTTCATGCTAGTATCAATTCTATTCAGCCATGAAATTTACCTAATACATTACATCATTGTGCCACAATTACGAAACATCTTAATGATTTTGAACACTGAAAAAAAGAGAAATTTTCAGTGTTTTTAATCTCCCAACAGCCTTTGAGTGAGGAAATTCTGTTTTTCTCATTTTATGTCTGAAAAATGGAGTAATAGAAATGGAAGATCACTTTCTGAAACCCCGTCACCATGAGATGGGGAGAGGCATTTAATAACATAGTCAGGAGTGCCAGCAAACCCCTACTGACAACTACTATCATTCGGCATTGACATGTAGCTGATAGCAATATTTTTGAAATCTCAYGAAGGACTTTCCTGATTCCTAAACCTAATCCCCAGTGACTAAAGCACTGCATGGAGGAGAAAGCAATGATGGAATCAGTTGCTTGCTGCCAGCAAATAAGTCTCTGTTCAAAGCACAGGAAAAGTGTATTTTTTTACCGCATGTAAAAGGGGTGTCTGATTTCCAAGCTCCTCTGCCAGAAAGCTTTGTCAGGGTCATACCTTCCTGCTTCTCTGGGCCGCATTCTTTATCTGTCAGTAATTCTGCAGGATTTTCTGGATGTTTGTATGCACACAGGCATGTCCAAAACTCATCCATGCCCCAACTGCTCTGATRCCAGTCCCCATCAGCCCTTTCTACCTGACACCCTCCACTGCTAATGATTGAACAAATGTTATCCCCCACTGGAGAACAGTCGTTTTCAGTTTAACTGTCAATGGATCGAAAATCCTATTGGTGTGCAGTTCTTCCCTTCCAGAATAGCACCGCAGGCAGTGTGGAAGCGAAAGCCAGCATTTGGCCCCCGCAGGTTCTGAAATCCAGCTAATAAYGGTGTGTGACTGAGACCTGGGAAACAGAAGGGAGTGTTAACAGCCTGCATGGAGGAGGATGCTGCCACAAAACACCACGACCTTGCTTGCATCTGGGAAAAGGAGAATGGAATGTTGAACTGATAACACAGATGGCCAAAGACTCAAAACATTAATGACACTGCAGCTTCTGCAAACCCAYCAATCATAGCTAAACAGCTGCTTCATTAACCAATAGGTATTTGCCACAAATGTATACACTTGTTGCTAAAAGGATAAAAGGGCCTCTGCCCCRTAATAAAGTTAGTTGTAGTTGTGTGTGTCTATTTGTGTCTATTATTTTGTGTCACTGTCCRTCTCAACAGCGACAAGGCAGAGCTGGCCTGAGTGACTTCCCATGGTGTCCAGGCTGTGATGGAAATGTGTGACATATGCCAGGGACACTGCAGCTGCTGGCTTGCTGTCTCCTCCCGCATATGGCATTATGTGGCTCGTGTGTGATTTTCCACAGGCAAAGGGGACAACAGACCTGAAGGATCATTGCACAAAAGAACCTGCATCAGCTTAGAAAAGCCAAGAATCTTGTGGTTGATTCCCTAAATACTAATTCTGGTACTTGAAGACAGACACTTCAAAATTTTTAGCCACAGGCTTCTTTCTGCTTAGACATTCCCATTTATATTCTGTGATAGATAGGTCGATATTATTTTGGGAGAAAAAGTAGGCTCTTACCACAGGATCTTATAAATCTTCCCTGTCTTCTGGGAAGTACAGACTAAAAGATAATCRGGATGTAACCATCCTAAAACATTAAATATTTATGAAAAATATATATCACAGCATTTTACATACAACTGTGAAATATACTTTTGTGACTTTACTCCCAAGGCACTTTTTTTTATATATTAAATTGATGACAAATGGTGTGATGCTTTGCAGCAAGAGAAGATCTCTCCTCCAGGCCCCCAAATAAACTCGCCAAAACATATTTCTTCTGCTTCTGTTAAAGAAAACTGCATTTTCACCTCATCATTTTATATTGTAATGGTTCTGATTATGAAAATAGAATAATCAAGAAAGCTATTTTTAAAATAGCATCACTAAACTATAGAGGAAATTATATTGTCTGCTGAGTTAGAAAATCTGTCTATAATTAGATTTAAATGTCCCTTCTTTCAGTGCAATTTAGCATTTCTGCAGACCATAGTCCTTACAAATATATAGTTCCAGAGTATAGCCTTCCTCTTTTGAAAATTATGACCCTGTGGCATGCTTTCAGGAGAGTATGTCTTTATATCAGCTGTAAAAGATAATCTAATAGTTGATGCAGTCTCATTCCTGTAGCATAATTTGTCTTCATTTGCTTTTGTCTATGTATCTGGTGTTTTAAGATTGTAAGGAAAATTATTCATCTGTAGCTAAGGATGTTACAAAGTTTTATAACARTTGTCTCTGTTTTGTATTTTCCAAGTGATACTTGTGTATATGAAATGCTACTTACTCAACATAAAGAGCAGTGGAATTTCAACAATTGTAATATTTTCTCTCATTCTACAGTTTTACTATATAGATTTAAAAAATGCTATTAGTATGAAAGATATTTATATAGCTGTCCTTTTGCAGAAAAGATGAGCCAACTGACCTGCTCTTGTTGGGGTTTTTTAATTGCCTACCATAATGCCATCACTTATAAAGTTAGGTTTTTTACTTGCCCATCTGTGGTGGCTGTTTCCAAATTGAGAGTTGTCTGAAAAATATACTGTAGAATAGAATAAAAAGTAGCTCCTAAATAAACTACTGATCCCATATCAGCACGTTGGGTGTGAACAGTGTAGAGAACACAAGCAACCCATGGTGTTCTCTGGCCACCTTGCATSTGACGTGCCTGGGTGATGTGCACTCTTCCAGTAGCTGCTGCAGTGCTGGCAGTCTCCATAATCCTTTCTTCCTTGCCTTCCAGTCCACTTCAAGAATTTGAACAGCTCAGATATGCTCCCCAAATCAGTCTCTGAGTAGTGACAGGGAGGGAATGGGAGGTAAATKTTCACAAGGCCAGATCATCAGCCAGCACTGAGCAGAGCAAATAAGACCAATGTAGATGGCTTGACACACCTGCAGTTCTGATGTGGATGCCTCTATCCTTGAGAMGAGCAAAGCTGACCCTCTCCTCTATCAGGTACACCTCATTCTCAGGTGTTTAGCCATTGTTGCATTTGTGTTTAAATCAATTGGAAATATTTTCCCTTCAGGACCTCTGATTTTCAGAYGAAATTGTTTCCCTTATTAGCCAGAAATTAACTGTAAAAATCACACCTCAGCCCACATSAATTCTGACTTTACATGAAATTTAACCTAATTAATCTGTTAACTTTAAACTCTGACATAAAAATTAAAAAAGGAACAGTTTTTATATTGGGTAGGTAAGGCATCATCTCCCATTTTGGCACCTTTTGTACCATACAATATTGAGTTCAGATATTTCAAATCTAATTAGGACATACACATGGACTTTCACTACTTGCCATGGAAGTAGAGCCATAATTTCCAGTGTAAGCAGTCCAGGTGACCCAGCCTGACTGGCCCTCCTGSCGTATAGACATGTGGCTGGTGAAAKAATGCAATTTCTTTTATCWAAAYRTCCTGACCCCAAAGAGCTGTCTCTGCAAGCAGTCATGAGATCAAATCATGTGCCAGCCTAAAAAATCAATATTGAAGAATAAATTGAACTGTTATAGTGTATCTGTCCGGTTATTTAAAAATAGATCAACAAAGAAAATGCAAAGCMCATGAAGCAGCCAAGAGAGGTTTAGAGGGATTACTCAAAGGCTGAAWAATTGCRAGGAAGCTCCCTTTCTGGAAACAGCCTGACAACACYCACTGAAATTAGAGAAGTGGTTCCTTCCCATCACTTCTCAGACACAWATTTTGTGTCTTCCCAGACACAAAGAAAAGTAGCTAATATCCTTTTTTTACTTATATGCTCCTACTAAGGCCCATTGATAGTGCCCAAAAGAGGTAAAGGGTCTTGGACATTTTAACAATTTCGCCTTCAGGCTATGAACTTTCAAGGAAATGGCACAGAGTAAATCCGTCAACAAAGAGTGAGTTGAGATTGTCCCAAGAGGCCTTATTAAAGTTGTAGGAGAATTATGGACACATTCAGGAAGTTCTACTGAAAATYGCTATCAAAACCCCTGAACTATTATAAGCATCTTAACAGTTATACTCTTGAGGCTTCTAACATTCTACTGAAGATGCAATTTTCCTTTAAACTCCACAGGGTGCTTCAAAAGCCTGCAAGGGTTATAACTTTCTAATAAATACCATTGTATCAAATAGTTCTTTTAAACCCTTTTTCAAAGGAAAAGTAATGAAAAGGAACAAAAGAAAAAAAAATTCTTAGAAAACAATGTTTCGATTATCAAGAAAAGGTAGAAAAGASAAAGCTGGAAAAAAACTAGTATATGTGAATTTAGTGAAACTCAAGGATTCATAAAGAAATTAATGACATTAATGAATCATTAGCAGGGAACTACAAATAATTGCACAGTAAAAGCTTGTGAAAGTGACTTGGTAAAATTCTAAGTATCACTAAGCCTGACTGTTTCAATTACCTCCCAAATTTTCCTTACAAATACTGCTGTCATCTACCTCCCCCAGCAGCTCAGAATGCAGGAATATTCTTTACATCCAGAACTACACCTATTTGCTTGTCATCTAGATTTGCCATCTGGGAGAGCATCACAAGGACTGATTTGTGATTCTTGGTGATTTGTGATTCCYGCTGAGCAGAATGTCAGTAATTGTTAGGGTTGAGTGTGGAATCAATGTAGTGATTTTTGGAGGACTTTTGTGTCTGACCTGGTAAGACCTTCAAATGAACTGTCAGGAGATATTAAGTCTGCCTGTGACCTGCTCAACTCATATGTTTCTGTTCTGCAGCATCAAGTCTGAAGAGCCAAAACACTGAGAGCATCTGTCAGTTTGTAGCAGTGACTGAGCATTATTCATTCAGCATGGAGCTACTCTTCGTTTCCAGTGATTGTGTAYACAATCTGGGGAGAAGTAGCTATGATGAACAGGTAAGCCTCGCTTACATTTTGTATCCTGATATTCTGCTGCCTGRAAAAAAGTCTTTTGGAAGGAAGTTTGGGCTTTGAAACTCTTTCCATCTGAGAAAAATGTCCCTTTGTTCATRAGATGCCTGTGAGTATAATGGCTCCAAGGAATAACAACAGTGACTGAAAAGCTGGTATTTGGGACTTGCCAAATAAYTGACACTTTATTTGGACAAACATCTTCTGATAGCTAGATCCATAGGAATAAACCTTGCTGGGTGCTAAATCAGTGTGAGTAGGTTTTGTCTGGAAACTAACTTTAAAGTGCTAATAAATTTTTGAAAGGTATTTATTAATTATTCCTAGAATTCTTCTGTGCAGCTGCTCCATTTCTCATCGCTGGGATTGTCCCCACTGGGCAGGGYAAACTGTGAGCTCCAACTTATCAGTTGTTCCTCAGAACCAGTGGCTTCATCATGGGAAGGGCTGATCTGATACCAGTTCCCTAAATGTTGTGCTTGAGTCAGCTCCTGGGTCAGYGGCTGTTAGAAACTCCTGCCTGTCAGAAATTTAGGTAATTAATTTCTTCCTGAAGATATTTTCCTGAGGGAGCTGAAAAAAATGAGGTATGTTAGCTTGTTTTACAAGAAGTCCACCCTGCTTTTACTGARCTAATTACCCTGCAGTTTTATTGCTGGTTATGCTTTTCTAATGCATGGTGAAATCTGCTGCATCTGGAGGCAGAGCAATTATGACACCTCAGGTTCATTTGTGATTGCGATTTATCACTGTGTAAGCAGCGACTCTTCTSACAGCTCACATTGCATCAGAGAAACTCAGAGCATTTTATGAGCATGCAGAACAGTTGGAAGAATATACCAGTTACTAATATGATATGTCCTTATATTTGAATATTATATGCAGTCCTTTCTTCTCARAATGTTTTCCAGTATACAAATACACCTCCATTCTATGTGGCACTATAAGAGCATGTGAGCAATCCAGTGGGGTYTAGGGTAGAGAGCAAAACTGTGGTTGCTAGAAAAAATGAAAGAAACCCCTCTGAGACACAAAAAGTAAGACTTTGGATAGATAACCAGTTAGCATTTGGCTAGGATATGAAAGCAAAGTCTGCACACTCTTGGAAATGAAATAATGCTGTTTTTAATGACTGCAGTGTCAAGGGTGCTCCCTTACAACTGTTTAAACACAACTCCTATTAGCCAGCRGTCTGGATTTTATGTTAACACAAGGTCACAGAGATGAGTCATGTACAGGGCAGTAATAGCAGATCACTGAACCCACAGCTAGGAAAGCATCCTCCACACTAGCTGGGCATTAATGGTGTGTGACTGCTCTGCTTAAGGTGGTGCAACCACAGCACTCAGCAGGGACAGGATGGATTTTCTCTCTGTCCACAGCAGAGAGCATGCACTCCTATSCTGTGTCACACAAAGGATGTGCAAATGTGCAGAGGAAGGGCAAGGTTTAGGTGGGCACAGACAGCCACATCACTCTATTCATTCTCGGGCTCTATGCAGTGGATAATGGATCTGGGATATGGGAAAAGAGCTGATACAGGGGTTCAGGACACATATGAGAGAAGGTAGCCATCCTGCAAAYACCAGAAGTGCTGGTGCTGAGGCAGGGGTTAATTGGTGCCTGTGAGAGGGTGTGTGCCAAAGAATCTGCTGGATCATGATGGTATGATTGAGGCAGAAGGAGGCTGAGTATTTTTGAGTAGTTGTGCCACTAGCTGRTAAGAGAGAGGATATTTTACAGTCAGAGAACTGAGACAATGATGAAATTACTAAATTAAACACAAACATGTGAGAAAGCTGAGAAATTACCTAAGATGTCCATATTCCTGCCCAGGCTCTTAAAGCAGGTAAGGTTATGTGCTCCACTTTGTACCTCTGCCTCAGTGAGAGGCTGCCCCTGCTGAACAGCGTGTGCTGCTTTGCATGCTAAAAAAATACGGTGCATGATAAAAGGCTCAAAGCCAATAGCTGTAGCAGCCTTAATTAAAAATGCAATTAAAACCCTAGAATGAGTTAGCCAAAGGGGCTGGGAGAAACCAGAAGGTTAGTCTGGATGAGTTTTTCCCTCCTAACATATTGGAGCAGGACTGGAGCTAGAGAGATAACGCAGCAATTAAAAATAAGAAATGGATGAAATTAATGATGAAAATGGCTGGGAGAGGCTAAACTTTTAAACWTTTTTTTCTTATCTGTCTATAGTGTATTAAATAAAGAAGTTTGAATAATCAAAAAGTCAGAATGATGCTGTAAAATTAATTGCTAATTAAGAACACAGAAAAAAGTAAATGGAAAATGTAAAATATATGATGAAATGGTCCCAGGAATACGTATTTCTAAGGAGCTAGAGGAATTGTAGTGTCCCTATGGATTTGGTGTGGTGCTGTGGGGTGTTTGCTGCATCTGGGTTTATGTACCTAAGGCACTGCTAAGTTACAAGACAACCCCCTGTAGCCATGGTGAGGGAGTCACTTTCAACACCACAACATTTCACGGAGGGACCTGAAAAAATGAAGTGTTTTCTGTCAGGAATAGAAGTGATGAAACCTGATGATGATAATGCTACTGGTTCACTCAGCTTATTACAGTGTTTTTATTACCAGGACTTTAGAGCCTTACTGATATTGAGTTCACACTGGCTCTGTATTCCCTTAACTCCCACAGCTTCCAAAGGAAAAAATGAAGGAAGCTCTGAGACAGAAATGAGGCATCTTCAAAGGGCAAAGCTGCCACTTCAGTTACTTGTACCAGCACTGAGCTCAGAAGGGTAAACTTCAAAGGGAGTGAAGCCTCTTTTCTTCAGCAGCTGGATGAAGCAAACATAACACATATCAGCACAGATACAGTTTTTCTGACTCCAGAGCTAAGAAAACATCTTTCACGCGTCTAAAGACTTGGAAATCAAAATTGATTTCCTCTCAATTTCATCCTTGTGCTTTAATCTTTTAACCAGAAATGATCCCTGGCAAGAATSTTCTTCATTTACAAGAACCATCAGCCAATTGTAAAGTTGATATACTTGAAAAAGCTGCAGAACCTGCTAAGATAGCCAGTGTCAGGACGTGTCAGGAAGATATCCAAAGATCAGTGGCTCATCTTTCCAYTGAGTACCAGCCTTGCCTTCTGCTGAAGATTTATGCATCCTTGATCATTTACATCTGCTGCCTGGGCTCAGAAAGCAGTGTGGAGTGACTGCGCACARCGTAGTCTGGAGGGAACATTCCAGCTGTCACACAAGGAAAAAGCTGGTGTGCTGGTAAGAAAACAGCTCTGACAAACAGACCATGCATGAATTATTAAAATGCCACCTTACCCCAGCTGCTGGAGCCTTGCATCCAGCATTAGTACACCATGCACTACAAACAGGTGGCACCAGGGACTTTARGAAACCAAGGGAAAAACTACTTTGCTTGCAGCTTTTTCCTATAGGCTGATAATTAAAAACAGACATATAAAAATACAAAAAAAAAACCCCAAAAAACAAAAGAAAGTAGTGGGGGACAGAGCTGTCTGCATGCTGCCATTCCCAGCAGTATGCTGATCCAGCTCTGCATAAACACCCCAGAGAGGGCAGAGGAAAGGCAGCACACTGGCAGCATGTTTCATTCACCATTTTGAGCTGGAATAAGGGTAGAGATCTCAAACTGAATTTTGTTCAATCTGGAAACAGTCATAGAACCTCATCACCCTCCATCTCAGAGACAGGCAAAAGCCATCAGCGGTAAGATGTGACAGCAGAAGACCCCAAGACACTGAATGGACAAATAATCTATTTTAACATGTGCTTCGAGGGCTTACTCCCACCGTCCTCCACCCTACTCATCAAATCAGCTGCAATAAGGCAAATCATCTGCAATAATCAAATTCCAGTGACTTCTCTTGGATGATTCCTCTTAATTCMTGTGTGCAGAGGAAGGCAGGAGAAGCTTGAAAAGCATTTTAACAGCTTTAGCTTGTTTCAGCCATGAGTGACACATTTTTTCCTTAGACTGTTTGCAGTCTTGAACTCCAGTGCATCCCATTTGTTATTTACCAGCAGCATTTTGATATTTTGTCAGAAGGGAAGACSTATTGCAGGCAAATGAAAGATGAGCAAATATTTCTATCCAATTCTGCCATGAACACTCTCTGGCCACCTACACATTTCTCGTCCAGAAACCCTGGGGATAAATTTGCATGAAACTGTAAAAATGCACACTGAGAAAGCAAGCAGTGCACGAATTGGGAAAAGCAAGGATCACAGCAGAAAGATAAACTTGGATCTCTTGGTCATTTTTGTTTTAATACATTGTACTTCTTTAGGCAGATCCACACAGTGTTTCATTCACTTGTTTAACTGGTCTCYGTGGGATTCCTTTGACTTGACTTATTCTTTCTTAGGTCAGCAGAAGATATGGGGAAAAAAGGCAGTTTCTACCTCCACTGGGTGTGGAATGCCTCACTCTCCACTCTAACAAAGATGCTGTTCCTTGATGTGCTCCCTCTTGCATGTCCTCAGTGTTCAGACCCACCCTTTTAATTATCATCTGTAACAACCTCTGAGACTCAAAGGAATTCCCCACTCCTCCCATTTGTTTGTCACTATTGAAAGAGGGAGTTTTATGAAAAAACACATCTAACTAACATTTCTTGTTCCATTCTCCTGTTTTCTGAGAGTTGTTAGAGTGCATACACTCCTGCAATGTTATATAGGAGGTCAAATAGAACCCCAAGCTTTCTACCTTCTGTAAGTAAAAATCATCAGCACTAAATTCATGCATGAGTTCATTGTCTGCAGCTGTCATTCTGCCTTCAGGTATTGAAGCATTGAAGCATACAAAAATAAAATTACACATAAAATTCATGCTTTTAATCTGTGCCTTGTTTTAATCCCACTTAATGAGTCCTTAGAGCATATTATGGTCCTTAATGTTTTACCAGTGATGACCACTATAAATGAATAAGATACACTCGTACATTCCAGTTCCTTTACCAGTGACACAAAATACATGAGAAAATTTTAAGAAGAGCTTCTGATGGCTTTGAATTGCCTTATTATCACATAATTATGGCTGCAATGCACTAAAAAATCCACTCTATAATCAGTATAATTAAAACCTTATGTACCTCCTCCTGTTCACCCTCCCCCTCCCCCCAGAGTGGTCATTTGTTAAATTGCCTCATAAAGGCTCCTGCATCAGCTTCACATTTCAACCTGATTTCATGGCGTAATAGGGCTCTCACAATCACTCTCTGTGCTTGCTTGCAGGTAGATGTGTCAGCACTTGGCTAATAACTACTGCACTAACCAGCCAATTTCAATCAAAGCTTTGCAGGTTTCAGAGGTATTCTGGTCCTGTAAAACTTACAGCAACAGAAAACACTGTGGAGGGAGAATTTTCTGTACATGCTTTTCCTGAAAGAATTGTAAATGCCATCCGCATTGTTAGATGTAAGGGAATCTGCACAGGAGCCCAATTAAGCTTTATTGGTCCTCCAGTTTGCCAAACAATTTGAAAGTAACATGATCATCCCACATATACAGAATCATTGCAAAATAAGGAAAACAAGGATCTCTGGGGGCCTTCTAAACCAACCAACTGGATAAATGATACTGTGTCATACCTGGTAAACATCTGTCTAACCTGCTAAAGATTCCCAGCCCTGAGCTCTCCCCAGGCAATTGTATGAGCAAACATCTTTATTCCGCACCACCTTMTGCTATAGCTGAAATATTCTCTTACACTAGTGAAGCTGTTCAAATTATGGTTCAAAACCTGCAGCTCATGGCTGCATTTGCATTTCAATTTAGATCAGTCTAGGTAAGGTGAGGAAGGTAAAAACAATGCTGCAGCATTGATTTCTCTCAGGGACATGACAGTTGCATAAAGGGCTCTGCTAATTATAGCCACCAGCTATGAACAGACTCCCCCTGAAACCACAGCAGCACTGCAGCTCTTTGGTGCCTGCCACATTGCATAGCTCTGCAGGCTGAAAGCATCTGTCACCCTCTAGAATTGATTTCCAGAGGTAATGACCCAGCAGCCCCCTGCAATAAAACAARCGTGGACTTGACTCTGAAAGGTCCTTCTGATGGTAATTTGCTGCCAGAGCACTTTCCTGCAGCACACCTGTTTTTAATTGATGGGACTTCTCAGAGGTGGATCCATTATACATGACTCAGCTTCAGGACTTTAATCCCAGAGAGGTTACCAGCAAAGCTCCCTTAAATTTATTTTGGAGACAATATGGACCATTTTTGAGAGGAGAAAGTGCAGTATTTAGGCAGAGATACGCAGTTCAAATTTATTGGTTCATAAAAGACTCAAGAATGTCATTGMTTCTCAAAGCACTAGTACCTATTTTCCTAGTTAAAAGGAATGGATCAGGCTGGGTAAAAATCACTGCCTTCATGCAGATTTTTCATTGCCTAAATATAAGGCTACATTTGCAGGGATATGTGATCMTTTCATATACAGTTGTAAGCAGTGCTTTGAGGAGGACTAGGAAATACCATCCTCTCCTTTCTCTGGTTTGAGGGAGTCCCTACTACTTCTYTTTTGCTTCCTTCCAGCTGAGATCAAACTTCTGCTCGCTGTCCATCTGGGCCCCCAGGTTCTGTCTGTATCTAACAGACAGTCTGTATCTAACATCTAACAATGTGGATGGCATTTACAATTCTTTCAGCAAGGTTTGGGGAAAGAGGTAGTTGAAGCTATGTCCATGAAAAACAATCTAAACAACTTTCCTTGACCAGACCTTAGCTCTTTGCCTCTCCCAACCTTTCCCTGGGAGTAAAAAGTTTAGTGTGAAATTTTCCTTGGTGAAAATCCTTGGTTCTGTTTTCAGCATCTTAAAAATCTAGAAGCTGCTGCATTTTGGCAGCAGCTCCCTCTACTCTCCCTGCTGCAGGGGGGSCGTGTTTTCTATCAGGTTTGTCTGCCATTGGCTTATCAGTACAAGAGGGTAATTCCTCAAAGGAGTGAGATAACTTCATAGAACAAGGCAGCGATGCAATTCATACCCTGTTCTCCCTAAGCTTGCCTTCCTGTCAAAAAATGATGAAATATTTAAGCATAACATAACTTTTTAATTGTGTGTGGCATTTGGAGTTGAAACTCTAAGCAATAATTATGCTAATAAGAGATAAAGTATGTTCTTGGCAGCAGAACACTTTTTTGTTGGCATTGTCATTGATTTGTTTATGTGTTGCTTTCTTTTCATCATTGCTGGTTCCTATTTGTATGCAGTAAGTGCCATTTACAGCTGTCCTTGAGAAAACTGCTGCAGCTTCCAAAACYGTAACAGCTTTTTGATTTTTCAGGCCTTTGACACCTGCATGCCACGGAGATTTCCCCTGAAAAGGGTAATGACTTTCTCGCCAGAGCAGTACAGCAGAGCACCAGGGGAATAAGCGTGGGGACTTGCCATTCCAACAGATAGGAGAGAAATGAAGTGCCCGTCCTCAGTATTGGGTTGAACATTCCCATTTCAGTTCTTAATTGCACAATGAGCAGGACGAAATGGAGTAGATCTAGGGGGATCTGCAAAGGTAAAAAGCAAATCCTCAGCCAGAGCTTGCTGCAGAGAAGAGCTCGCTGCTCTTCAGCTCACAGATTTTGACCATAAGGAGCAGCTCTATGTAAACAAAGCCATWTCCTTAGGGAAATCCCTTGAAAAACTGATGTTTCAGTTCTACTTTCCTCCAAGTCTGGGTYACTGTTGAGCAGGACACAGGGAGTGGTGAGCTGAGCTGGGAAGGCAAGGGAGGAGAGGCTGCCAGRCAGTTGCACAGTGTGCAAGGGCCACTGTGGCAAACACTGGCAGCACAAAGGCTGAAGGGTTTGTGCCTGCAGGRTTTAGGGCTGTGTGAAGATGTCGCTGCCTGCAGAGGAATCCCACCTACACCTGAAGGACCTTTAGTCTCCCAGCATGCCATGAGGAATGGATGCTTTGGTTCWGCTGCAATGGAAGGATGCCTCAGTTCACTTAGGCATGAACTACGGGAGCCAGAAAAGCCCCGGCTGTGGGAGCTGGGTCACAAGCTCCATGAGGAGCACTGATGTGCAGTGACCGTGACATGGACCAGGACTGGGAGTCTTGAAACAGAGCCTCTAAAATGGATACAAGGCTGATTTCCCAGTTTCCCCTGTCACAGTTGTAGTGCAGCACACAGCAGGTTTTTGGCATATCATGGTGAGATACAACTGAATCTGTCCTGTGACTGAGTTATCTTGTGACACTTATGTGAAATAACATAAACAGAAAGTGACTTTTAGGCTTGCATTTAAAACTACTAATATGTATGTAGCTCTTGGAAACAAGGAGCAGARCACCTTGTCTGCTGATCTACTGTCTCTGYACTGTGACTTTAGGATGAAATAACTGACATTCTTTTCTTCTTTTACTCTTTGGGGATATTGCCTGAGAAATCTACTWGCCCAATCAGTAGTGAATSAGTAGATGTTCTATTTCTCCTTGTACCAAATCTACACTAAGCACAGCAAGAAAAGCCAGAYTCTCAGTGGATATTCACAATTGTTAACACATGAAATATAAATCAAATCTGTATGTTCCAGCACTTTCTGTTCCACATCACAATTTCCACACCTTTGTGTATACATGGTGATCAGTTGAGTTTTTTGATTTTTAATAAAGAGGAGAGGAAATGTCTAAAATTACAGAATCATCTGTAATTGAAAGAGCTGCAGGCTGACCAAAACAAACCTCATTTCTTGCTTTGGATTATATCAGAAGAATCTTTCTGAAAGCCCTGTGTTCGGCAGGCTTTCCTGAGAGCCGCTCTTCTGCACTGCGAGCAGCCGCTGATGACAATCCCACCACCCCAGCATGACTTCTGCTGTACTGACACAGCCCCACTGTCTCTGATTCTGTTCCTTGCCAGAGGATCAGATCTACCCAGGGCACACGGCTGCAGGGAAAACAATGCAGTACAGACATAAAATAAAAACAACCAGGAATCACACAGATACATGTAAGAACGTACACTTTGTGCTGACTGACATCAATGCAAGAACAAGTCACTGGACTCCCTGACGGATGCTTTTCCTGCTTCTGTGTCTAGACTGATTCTTTCCTTCCTTGTTGCTTTGCTCAGTAGTTAAAGCATGTAACACACCACGTAGTTATATTTTACAACACATCTGTAATGCTCTAAACACAAAAAGCAAAACAAAATAAAGATCAAGGGGGGWGGTCACCAGCTTCATAACACAGAGCACCACATGTATGAGAGAGGACATTTCCATGGGGCTTGGGGTGAGCCACTGGTGTATCCCAATTTGTTTCTTGATACCCAGGTGAGCAGAAAGGAAAGAAGGAGTTAAGAAATTGCTGCCACGTCAGTAACTATTCGCTGCTAACACCCAGCCCAGGTAATCATTTACACCCATGTTCAATGTTGCATGTCGAAGTAATTTTGTACTCATAAGGACTGACCAGATGAAATCTCAGGACCRAAGCACTTCTACCTGGTTCCATGTGTCATCCTTGAGTAGTCCTACACTTCAGAAAACTCAGGATTTTTCTTTTCAGCTACCTGCAAGAGGTAGCTTTGGTATTCAGCTATAGGTTACTCAAGACATTAGCKTCATGGTGGTGCCCTCTGTGCCCACTTGCTAAACCCTAAAGGAAACAGAGCCCACCACCCATGAGATATCAGGATTTACATTTCCTTAAATGTGTGCCTTGAAATATCCCAATTCCAGAACAAGAAGGTTACTATAGCTACTTGAACATAAATAAGGACATTGTATCACTTTTAGAAAAGCCAAGAAGAAAACAGTGATGTAGTTTTCTGTCCCTAAGTCTGAATTAATTTCAAGTTTGTTGCTGGAGGAACATTTAGATGTTTGATTTTGCTGCACTAGGGAGTTTTCTTTCCATTTCAAGAGTCTGAAAATTGATTTCCTGTAACCACGTAGAATGATATCTCAAAGATCTAGGAAATACTATACCAGGTTTCTTGAATATATTTATAGCTATGTTTTTGGTTTTTTTTTATTAGCCTAGAAGAAGGATAAGGAGGAGACAGGTGGCAGTCACTGGACAAATAATCTTCACAATGTGGAAAATAGCAAGCAATTTAAAAGATGCTGGCYGTAGCAAGATTTTTCCAAGCACTGCTGACTACCAGGGAGATAACACACATTTGGGTGGATGATGCTGCACTTGATTTGTGCAAAATGATGAAGGGCAAATAAGACGAGGCAGAATGACCTTGGAAGTCCAGYAAGTATTATCTTCAGGGTAGAGAAACTGCCTGAAAGATTCCTCCTGCTCCAGATGGCCAGGATTGAGCAGCTCTGGGACAAAGTCAGGGCACTCACTTTTGGGCCAYTCAGCTCCTCACTGCCCGATTTCTGCCTGTGCATGGCAGTCCCACAAGGCATAGGTAAAAAGCCAGCAGAATATCACTCTTCAGGTGCCTGTCTGCATTCTCATATCCTGTTTTTCCACATTTACATCTGCAAGATCTGRGCATTTATTAGTTGTCAGGGTTTATAAGTGGCCCTTCTTCAATTTTTGCTTATTTTGGCTATCTTTGCCTGTTGTTTCTCTTTACACAGTTGAGAGTTCAGCTTGTGTTTTCTTCATTTTTAGGATATCTCCCATCCATTCAGGAACTTCCCTCCATCTCCCTTTATGCAGCCCAGACAACACTCACCATCCAAGTCTAAATATCATCTGAAAATTTGAGACTCATCACCGAACTTAACTCTCTGGTTTATAAAGGTTATTAAATTTCTGCACATGAAAAAATGTTTCATTGAAATATGCCTCAGAATTAGAGCTGAGTGAGAAAGAGATGGTCAGTTTTATCTCASAGAAGATTTAGATATTTCAAAATCTAGTTTTTCTTCAGTTCCAGTATTTCTAGTATTCTAGACATTTCTAAATGTCTGGAATAGTATTCTAGATTTCTGAAGTTTGTATTTCTAAAGTTTGTGCAAACTGGAAGGGAACAGCCTACACCGAGGTGGACCAGGAGTGCAGGAGGCCAAAATAGCACTCCCCTGCCAGTGCCTGGAGGAACCCAAACCCCTGGATCCCKGACAGCCATGTGGGAAGTAAAAACACAGTTTGTGTGTATGGCAGGTGGGAGGCAAATACTGTCAGAGGGAAAAGTGGCTTCTAAAGAGAAATTCAGACACTTGTCGGGCTGTGTGCAGAAATCTGTATGTGATATCGATCAAAGAGCTGCTGTGGCTGCCTGCTGAGAATATTTTTAATACATAGTACATTGCAGAGCGATGGTTACATGCGAAATCTAAAAGAAATTCYCTTCACTTGAAATCTATATAGATTATTTTATCAGATTTGTAGCTTTATGATTGCAGACCCCATTTATACTCAATACAATCTCATTCTTAATTTGACTTTTGAAATCAGATTGATTTTAAAGTGCATATTGATAAAGTTATATCTGTCTCATTTTTACATGCTGTAATGGATGTGAACATTAAAAGATTAGTTTGCAAAGAGCACATACTGTAACATGGAGATAATCAAAGGAGACAGAACCTGCTTCCTTGTGATTTGGCCAAAGACAAGTTGGTTCAGGTACTTATAAATGCTTTTCAAATCATCTTATSTCTTGGCATGTGATGACCCAATGCATTGCTTGTGAGCTGGATTTAGCTATGTCAGAAAACAACAGACCACTACAGAACTCCCATTGCAGAACTTTGCCAATTAAAGGTCTGTCCTAACTTTTCCCATTCTGCAGAAATCAGAACTGAAGCACAGTGTACATGGCATCTTCTGAGGCACTTCTGTGCCAGGTRCAACTTTCCTGTACACATAAAAGCACGTGGTCTTTACCAGTACATTCGGTTACACCTCACAGATGATCAAAAGTGACACTATGTACAAAAAGTCTCAGTATTTATTGTGTTACCCTTCTGATCCGAGTACCCTGTATGTGCCCTTTGCATTCGTAACAGCCTTGTAAAGATGTCCATTGATTATATAAGTAGACCAATTACCTCCAGAGATTGTAGGTGTGATTTGGACAGTGTGCTAGGATCGTGCTTGGCAATTATTTTGATCTGGTTTCAGCCTTGCAGAAATGAGGACAGATTAATTAGACTTGGACTCTTCAGCTGAAAAGGAGAGACAGCTGAGAGGGGAGATAATAGAGGTTTATAATGATAACTGAAGTAAACAGGGAACAATTACTCAATCTTCCACCCACTATGAGAATTAGAAGGCACCCCAATTATCATCAGCGGGATTAAAACAATGAGAAAGAAATATCTTTTCCCCTAACATCTAATTAAACTGTGAATCTAACTGCTCACAAAGGTTGCAGAGGCTAAACTTATAAATAAATTTAAAAAGAGATCAGATAAATGCATGTAAGCATGAACGTCCACCAGTGGTGAGGGAATGTGACAGTCTGGATGCAACCTTTGGCTCAGGAAACTCCTTGAAAAAACCCTGGAGATGGGAAGATACCACTTTGCATTTGCCCTGCTCTTCATGCTCCCCCACAAGGACTGTTTCTGGCTGCAGTGGGAGGCAAGATGCTGGGTGGATCTTTCCAGTCACACAGTGTAGATGTTTTATGTTTCCATCACAGTCTTCATTCTGGTGCCACAGCATTATTTCAGGCATCCATATAACGAGAAATTCAGTAACAGAAGAGCTGTGAGAGATGCTGAGCTCYATTGGATGAGGAGAAATGGATGAGTCCATCACACTTTCAACAGTGCAACAACACGGAGGTGGGCACCAGGGTGCCCAGTCTATAGCCCTAGGACAGTACATCTGAGTCCTGCACAGCAAAGTCCCTGCACTGGAGCATGCATTCAAGTGTCCACCATGACACRAGGGTCACCATGGCAGGAGAGTCACCACAACTGCTGTGCAGTTTGCTGCTGCTCCAAGTTTTGCATGTTATAAACTGGAAAAGGCAAAGGCACAAATACAGTCAAAAGCATATGCAACACATCTGCTTTCTTCTCAGAGGTCACCAGCTGGGAGGAAACAGGAACTCTTTATCCAGTGTTGCTGCTTTGTACCTTCTGCTGCTTGTGACCTTTTCCCTTTCTTAGAAGCATAGTCACAAGGCACAGTCCTCCATTCAGTAGAACTGAAGTTGTGAGAGAATCAAGATTATGATGTCACATGAAAATAAAAGTTATTTCATTAAAGGAATGAAAGAATCTCTCTAGATAAAACAAAAGCCTATTTCAGATATAATAATAATAAAAAAAAACCTTCTAAGCCAAGGATATCACTGAGGTATCAAAAAGACACAAATTTCAAATATTGGATACATCACCTCACCAAAGTGATGGAAAGTGTCCTTTTAGGAGCTTGTGAATCAGAGAGAAGAAAAATTGGAAAGAAATGAGAGTGAATCAATGCACTTCCCTTCTGAATGAAGGTTGGTTTCACTCTAGTTTTTCTCTTTAAGAAAAAAACAAAATGATGAAAAATGACAAGACAAAACCTAGAAGAAATAATATAGTTGCTTTTCATCACAGTTYTTTCAAAGCTGATTTCAGATTGTAATTCGCCTGGAATTGCTTCTTGAACAGTCCCTTGGTTTCCTATCTGCTGTTCCAGGTTGAAAGAAAGACACAGTTGCTGGTGGTAAAATAAGCTTTCTCCTTTGAAAATGTGCCAACTTGTGCTCTCTGCCATCAGCAGATGAGCCAAATGGTTCTTCTGAGGAAATATGAATTTCCAAACAACTCAGCTATTTGAAGCCTCAGCATAATAGTACCACGACCAAAGAAAAGAAGTGCAAAATAGAAAAGAATCCCTTCTGTAGCATCCATAAAGACAAAACAAAGAGATAACAATTATATCATCATCAACTAATTTAAACTGAAGTGAAGAAAGCATGCAAGRGGCTTTCAGAAAATTTCAAAATCACTAAAATCACTAATGTCCAATTATATAGAAAAGATTTACTGTTTGATCCAAGGTAATTCTATCAATATATAGGTTACAGGTTATACAATTTTCTGTGTAACAATCCACCAAAAAAAGCAGTTTAGAGAGCCAGACTGTTCTGTCTCTGCCCACCTTCTGCCATTTGTTTTTCTGGAGAAACTCCAGCCCAGCTTGCTGCTTGTGGAAATGGTCCAAGCCAGATGGGAACAGAAGCATCTAACACAGGAGCAGGCATGGCAGGTGAGGCTGCAGGACCACTCTGTGGAGCAGCCTGCAGAGGGCTGGGTGTGATGCCACCCTGAGCAGAATGTTTGGCCTCTTTGCCAGAGAGTGTCGCCCATGCAGCAGGGCTGGGAGAGCAAGACATGTCCCTAAACCTCCAAAAAGTCCTAAAAATCTTCCCTTTATTGAAATTTTCAGCCAAAGACACAGATGTTCTATGGAAGCAAGTGMGAGGCAAATGCCTTTAATTCTCATTGCTATCCCCCAGCA
The DNA here is from genome assembly GCF_030028575.1 of Malurus melanocephalus. NCBI lineage: Eukaryota > Metazoa > Chordata > Aves > Passeriformes > Maluridae > Malurus > Malurus melanocephalus. The sequence continues at coordinate 1,646,406 of NW_026623324.1, read as the reverse complement.
GCAGGCAGTCCCCTGGGRGTGGAGGGGCAACCCCACATTAGAAGCCTGGCAAGCAGCTGCTGGGTGGCCACGTATGAGCSCCTGGAGGTGGCTGTGTCTGTGCCTCAGCTGCTGTACTGGTGGCAGAGATTAATCATCAGCCTGGTTTTCTTCTGCTGAAAAATGTCCTTTCCCATTTGTTTGGTCTCGTTGAGCCACTGTATCATTTCATCAAGGAATATGAAAAAACTGTCTTGGAGCCTATGGCATCAAGTGAGGGAGGAAAGCCACCCCCAGCCAAAAAGTCCTAATTAAAACTACTCAGATACAGGGACAGAAAGACGTGTTTTGATCTTGGTAGTGTTATTTGGGAAAGGCTTTATCCTGGTGATTTTGGAAGCTTTCTGACTACCCCTTGTTGGGCAGAGCTGTAAAAAGCTCAGGACGGTATCGATCACACAGCAGCACTCACGTCTCTGCCAGCCTGCCAGGCAGGAGTTGTTTTCCAATCCATACATCATGTACAGCATGCTCCTGTGTTTCTACAAAAGCTGGAACATTTTGTCAGTAAAGCCTGATTTCATGACAAAGTCAGCTCTATGACAAGAAAAGACAGGACTTTGAGGGCAGCAGCTTGGGAGAGGCWGAGCCATATTCATCCATGGGGCTGATCCAGCAGCAAGAGCTGTGAAAAATGGGAAGGCTGCMCCCCTGCAGTCCAGTGCAGTGTGACTGGGAAAAAAGCTGCCRGCAGGATGAGCAGAAGAATAGAGAGGATCAGCAGTTAGCTTGGCCCACCTTTCTTGGCTCTGGCAAGCAGATCCTCGATCTGCATGCAGGTTCTTGGCAAACCTGTGGTTCATGAGGATTTTCTGCGAAAGTCCTTGCAAAAGCATGATGTTGTAATGTTTATGGATGGCTGCTTTTACAATGCAATACTGACAACTTCACTGCAGAAAGAAAAGTCACCATAAATGTGGGGAGTTATGAACTTGCCCAGGAAACCCTTCAGACAGGGGGAACATTCTCAGACATTTCCTGTAGAAGCTGCCTGCAGAAAGTGTGACAAAAAGGTAAAACCCATGTCACGCCTCACCTGGCAAATTCAGAAGTTCTCTGATCTAAGTCTGAGGGTGACAACACAAACCAGTAGTTCCAGTTCACTGTGGTTTGCACACTCCAGAGGCTTCTCTAATAGCAAAGCCAGTTTGAGCTTTACTTAGCCAGCAACACTAGATGAGAATCGGTTATATATTTCAGGCCAGAAACACAAACCCAGGTCTGTCAGCATACCTGAACGTGGGGTTGTTCGTCAGGGAAACATGTTGGGATGCACAAAATCAGATTGCTGTGTATTTTTAGGAATAATCGGTGGAAAGCAGAGATGTAAAGCTTATGCTACAGGATAACAGCTAAGGTTAGAAAGGCAATGGCATCCAGAATTTACTGTTTCCTGCTACTGCAGGTAACATGCGGGATTTAGGGCTTGCACTGAAGATTTTCACTTGCACTGAAGATTTACATCCAGGACCTAAGGTTTTTGTCTGCATTGAGAGGGGTTGGGTTGAGGGAATACAGAATAAATGAAAAAATAAAAAGGCATAAAGAATAGAGAGGGGAGAAATAAGTGAGTTGCTGAGCAAAGCTTATGACAGTTCAATGAGAATAATCCTTTCTCAGACCACAAAAACATTTAGAGAGGAAATGTTGCAATAAACCTCAGAGAGTCACTGCTGAGAGTCTGTAAATTCAATTCCAAATGTTTGAGAGGTTGTTAAGGGGACTAATATTAAGTGGGATTRCAAGTGTAATGACATGTAATACAGCTTTTAAGAAACTAGGGAAGCATTATATGAACTGACAATAGTGATCTGTGGCTGTGGGAACTTAATAAATTTATGAGAGTTTAGTACTGAGTTTCATTTATTGCCATCATAGGGAAAGCTTACACATGAGTACTTTACATGAATCGAGATAATTGATCATCCAGGGAGATGTCTAAATGCATTTAAAGGACACTTTCAAACACCAATCTTGAATTAACAAGAAAAAAATTGTTAAAGTCTATTCAGGGATTATTGTTGTTAGCAGGACAACATCAAGCCCCTTAGGCAAGAAACGTTCCCTGTTATAAGATATTTGATCTTGACTGCAGGAGAAGCCAAGTTTTACATCAGCCCTTCCAGTACAGACTCTCCCCCCAAAGACCCAGCAGTCCCCATGAGCATCTCTGAAGTTAATTCACAATAAGTCTAAGCACCAGGTTGAGCTCTGATTGCTCATGTGCTCTGATTGCAGCTTCACTCAGCAAGCTACTGCTCTGCTCTAAATCCAGGGGAAAAGCCATGAGGGTTTCTCCAGGGTGAGGATTGCTCGGGCTGGAAGGTGGCTCCAGGACCATCTGGAGAAGCATCTGCTCAGCTTTCCCCAAGGAGAAGCGATATGGAGAGATGGGAACGTGAGTGTTTGTGCCCTCAGGCTGAGCTGGAGGGAGCACAGGGTCACATCCCACTCATGTCCACCCACTTGTGGATTTGGTGTAGAGTCACCAGKGACCACAGCTGAGGCCCAGGAGGGGTGAGAGAAGGATGGAGGAAGAGAAGGGAGGAAGAAGGTGTCAAAAAAAATCATAAAAGGTAGAGAAAGGGAAAGTATAAGGCGTAAGAGAAACAGCAAAAAAAGAAGGGTTCTTGCACATGTAAGAGGGAGGAACAGAAATAAAGAAACTAAGAAATCAAAGAGAAAATGTACTTGAGGCATGGACAAAGAACAGTAAAAATTAAGAAATAGGAAGTCAAGGACATAAGCTGGGGCTGCAAATGCCATTACAGAAGTCCAGTGTCAAATCTCACTGAGCCTAAATTTGGTCTTTTTACRTTTGAATTATATATTTTGATGGATTTCGTGAATTTCCATAGCAGTCCAAAAAGCTCCTCTTTCAGTACAATTTCAACTGTATAAGARTAGATGATGTCACACAGGTGTGGAAGACTAAAGGAAGATAAGATTATAAGACTTCAGGTTACACAGAGGGCACAATAAATTATATATTGGTGAAACCAGCTCATGGCTAAGGCCCTGAGCAAGTAAGAAAGAAATCAAATCATGTAGTCTGGAGCCACATAACTCAGCTGGGACCTAATGACACCAGTCCAGGATCCAGGGAGAGACAGTGACAGCTGAACCTCCATCTCTTTCTTTCTCTGCTAACCTCAGGCATCTTTACAACTTCCAAACCCTAAATATTGCCCCTTATTCACTCCTAGGTCTTAATACATCTGTTTGCCTGGCCTTTCTTTCAGGCATTTTCATTTGAAAGCCTTAAAATATATCTTTTCCCTGACCTTGAATGCTTGTTAAATGAATTTGTTAGAAGGCTTTCAACAAATTGAACTGTTTAACCATGTGAGATAGATTTCCACAGGACAGTGCTGAAACAAGCAGTCAGATCCAAGGRGCAGGGCTAATTTTTACTGCAGCAGAAGCACTGTCGAAACCCAGAAGAAAGCATCTGGCAAATTAACAGAATATTAAATGCAATCAAATAATAAAAAGTCAAGAGACATCATCTGAGTAGCCTTGACAGGAGTTTGTTAAATGTGTTCATTTATTAAAGGCAGCTGGTGACCTTTGGAGCCTGTACAAGTCTGGGAATGAGCTGGGAGCTGAAATCAAAAGACTTTTCATGCATGAGGGCATCTGCAAAGAGTGAGCAGTGAGAGAGCAAAGATGTTTACACCTCCAGAACATCAGAGGCAGCCAGCAGGACACTGCCATTTTAAGGTTATATTTGTGCTTGGCCAAGACATTTTTTGATGATACATTTCCAGTCAGAGAAGTGTGTGTGTGTCATTGGTCCTGCATCATCAGCATGAAAACACAGTTCCATCTCCACTAAGCCACATGTGGAGCACCCAGGTGGTGGGAAAGCAAAGGGGGCAAGGAAAAGTCAGAGTCTGTCGTGATCATCAATCATGRTGACTGTCCCTCTGTTCTCTCTCTGGTGAGGACACACCTGGGGGACTGTGTCCAGTTCTGGGCCCCTCGCTTCAAGAAAGACATTGAAGGGCAACAGAGCAAATGTTCTAGAGAATAARTCATGAGGAACAGCTGAGGGGCTGTTTAGCCTGGAGGGGGTCAGTGTCTTCTCCCAGGCAACAAATGACAGGACAAGAGGACATAATCTCAAGCTGTGCAAGGGCAGCTTTAGGTTGGACATCAGAAAGGAATTTTTCACTGCAAGTGTGGCCAGCCATTGGAAAGGGYCACACAGGGAGATATTGGAGTTACCGTACCTGGAGATATTCCAGAAATGACTGGATGAGGCACCTGGTGTTATGGTTTAGTTGAGGTGGTGGTGTTCTGTCAAAGGTTGGACTCAGCATTGTAGGTATTTTCCAGCCTTAATGTTTCTGTGATTCTGTGATCTATCATCTTTGTCTTTCCCTTTTCTYTCCATCTATGTCCCTTTCTAGCCATTAGCCCATTAGAAAGAATAATATTTTGGTTGTCTATCATTTGCTCACTTATGCATGTGCAGTGCTGCAAGGCAGCAAAGTGATGTCCGAGCGCCACAGTGTGGGTTGAAAGCCACTCTGTACATTGGATCTGCTTCTCTGACATCCCTTTGAAGTGCAAATGTAAACATCCTTGGCCATGAGTCATTAAGAGCCTGAGAGGTTTTGAACAAAGGCTGGGCAGCTCAGTGAACCAATACGTTTTTAATGAAACTGTGCTTTAATCGAAAAAATTCATTGTTGACATATTTTTTCTCTTATTTCCATGTACCTCTCACGGAATAGCGATCTAGGGCAAATAAGGACAGAAGAGTAAACTCTCACTGGAGAGTTACTTACTTCAGTTCCACTTTTGAAATTAATTTCTTGTCTTTCTTGCTCCAGAATGGGAGAGCAGGAACACTGTGTCTCATACGCTATCCCTGGTGACAAGATTTATGAAGCCTTTGATCAGGTTTCTCAGCACAAAAAACAGAGTCTGAGTCACTGTTAGATGTTCGTGAGGTGGCACCCTGGGAAGCTCAAAGGTCACTCTCAGCAATATTAAAATTCTGATTACATACATGTTCCTCACCAAGCTCCAACCCACGGTAGCATCCCTGGCTACTCTCTCCTGTCTGGATGCAGGCGTGGAGCAGGGTCACGGTGCTCAGGGGAGAGGGCTGCTTCTATCCCATTCGCTCCTGGGCTCCTGGAAGCACCTGGCACTATGTGTTCATCTCCCACTAAATACCATCATATATTATCTACATTCACTTAAACTGAAAGCCCCTCTATCCTCCTTTCCCCTTGCACCCTGTTTCTCATGTCTTGAAATTCCAATAATCCCTGCTTGCCTCTTTGTATCTGCTAGTCTGAAATCTTGTTTTCAGCACRTACTTGGGAACTCAAGCCCTGTAGAAAGAAGGAATCAGTCTTTATGAACTGATGTTCTTGCGGGAACATTTGCTGGTGACCTCTTCTTGGATCTCAGCAGCAAACAAGGTTGTTCTCCTGAGACTTCATTTGGAGCTCTAGAAATATGTCATGTTATTTTAAAAAACATATGTTTTCAAACTGAAATGAAACTTGCAGAGATATCAAAATAGTTCTTCCTTCTGAGAGAGAATCTAAGGCAAATGGTAYATAATATACAAAATTTGTCACAAGAGATGATGCAGAGAATACGATAAAGAAAGGAGTTAATTCCTCTAGTACAGATCAGACATCAAGGTCACAATCCACACATCTTTTGCCAGAAAAGATCTTGCAGAGAAAAAAGTTCCTTGCATCAAAGAAAATACTGTACTATAGTATGTGACTCTTGCTATCTGCTCACTTTTCATCTTTATTCCCATCTAAATAATTTTGAAGAGCAGTGATGAACAAAAAAAGAAAGTTCTGAGGAGCACAGGCAGCTTAATGACTAAAAGTTCGATACACCTTGCACTGAAGACATTCAAGAGTGAAAGCTGAATGAGCTCTGGATATATCTCTAATGTCCTGTAATGAGTCATCAAATATCAAATCTTTTTGTTCTAGTTAAACAAWTTGCCTAAGAAATAAAAACATAATCAAATGTTTTCAATACAGATTGGATCTCGAAAAAAAGAAACATAACATAACATTTCTCATAACAAGACATTTTCTGATACAATTCTCAGTATGATTTTGTACTCAGGAAGAACAGCACTGAAGAGTCACTTGAACAGCAAGCTCAGTAAGAACTGGTGGCTTGAAGCCGCTGCCTCACCCAGGAAAATGCCCTTTTTTGCTAGGGATGAAGGAGTTCCTGCTGAGGTGAATGTACAGAACACAGAATGCAGAATGTTTCATCAAACTTTTGTCTGTGATGAGGAGAATCCCTGGCTCTTTGTTGGTGCTGACATCAGGTGGGATGGGTGACCCCACCATGTCTCAACTCTTGTGAGCAGATACTGGAGGAGCACAGAGTAGTGGATACACTGCTATCTCCTTCTTAGGAGAGTGCCARAGAGCAAACCCAGGACAAGGGGGCAACAGCCATCATGAAATGGCCTTTCCCTCCACTTTCTCCCTCTGAAAAGATGGGTATCACCACTCCCTATGGTCCCTATTGCTGACTAAAATCTCATCACKAATCTGTCTTGGCTCCTTCTCTGACAGTCAAGGGTCAGGTTTAGGGTCTATGGAAGAAATAAGACTTGCCTGACTCTAAGGGAGGGTCTGAATCCCCTTCCTTTCCAAAAGCTTGGGGTACTGGAAGGATCAGCTTGAAGAAAGCAAACAGGTTTCGTCACAGAGCAGGGTCACTCAGAGGCTGGTTCTTGCCTGCCTGCACCTACTGAGTCAGTGAAGGAAATGGGGCTACTTGGTACCATATGGTTCAGTACCCTCAAGCTCAAATCTTTACGAGCAAGAAAACACTCAGCTCACTTTAATCAAATCCCCATCTTTCAGTCAGAATTGTAGTTGCAGTTGCACCAGCTGATGGCAGAGTTACAAAGAGATGCACTGTAAGACAGCAGTATTGAACAGCACCTTCTTACTCAAAGGCCCAAAATGGTGCTGTTGAATGCTGTAATGATTTGATATTTGGGAGAATGCCTATTCCTCTCATCCTTTCTCTCAAATACTGAAAACTTGAACAAAGCCCTAATTGATTCCCTGGAAGTGTTGGTGCAACTCAAAGGACCAAAAGGTCAGGGGCAGCACAATCTAGTGCTTTGTGGCCAAACACTCTGAAAGAATCTCTTTGGCCCACACCAGTGTTTATTGCTAAAAAGTAAGCAGATCAAGACCTTGAAAAGCAAGGAGACATAAAAAGAAAGGAAGGATCAAATAAAAAGGCTTGTCATAAGCAAGAAGTTTTTACTGGGGCCATGAAGGCATTCAGTGTTTTAGCAGAGACTTTGTTTTTGTGAACATATGCTATTTCTCTAATGCTTTCTCTTTATAATCTTTGATAAACAGATAGAAACTTCTGGCATTCTTGGGCAAAGCATGCGGCCCATGATGCTTATGATGCTTACTCAGCCTAAAACAAGTCTGTTTGCTGGCACAGCCACACCATGTTTATGTTTGTGAGGGTCTCTCTGTTGGTACCTGCCACACATSATTTAAAGTGCACTTCAGGATGTCTCCTACTGTGACTTCTTCATTCTTTGAAAGCTACTGCAGAAAGGTTGGAAGGGCTAAATGACTGAAATGATTTATGGTGCTTGTCTGTTGGGTAAATGATTAAACAGCACAAGTCTGGAGGAAGAAATAACACAAAAAGTTATTCATGTGCACTTGTGTTGGTAGAAATACCTCATAAAATACAGTGTACAATTTGAGAAACAACATTTAACGATGGATGATTACCAGTGATATTCAAAGACWTCTCTATTAATGTTATGCAGTATAATCCAATTTCTTCTACCTTTTGTAGCACTTTATATTTTCATTGTAGCACTTAATATTTTTTCTTTGTAGATCTAATGTGTTCTGAGCTGACAGCACCTAAGACTTCAACAACAGCTTCTACTTCTTTTTCTGATTGAGGAATTTAGAAAATTACCCATCAATGTAAAATAATATATAAATCCACACCGAGCTTTGTAATGAACTGTAGATTGAAAGGCTCTGAAATTGCTGCAATTACCATCTCCTAAAAGCGAGTCATTCAAAAAAAAATTAYAGCAGATGATCTGAGCAATATGGAGAAAAAAAGCACTTGGTATATTTGCAAGGCTGTAGTGTCACATATAATACAACAGCTGGAAAACCATGCCATGCATATTATTTGTGATGCAGATACTGCCTGAAATACCACCCAAAGTAAAAATATTATGTATAAATGTTTCTCTTTTCACTAAGGAGTTTTCTATGATCAGTTGCTAAAACTGATCCGCAATGATGCCACTTCTGCCATTCGAGACTTAGGTCGGTTGCATTTGAAAAATTTCAAAATGCAARAATTTCAGGGAACAGTGTAGAAAGTACTTCTCTTCCTCTCATTCTCCCACCATGAACTTGGCATAAASTAAAATTACCTCATCTGAAACAGTAGTGAAGGAGGAAAAGAGGGAAGCATGGCGGTGCTACATTAAACCTCAGGCTGTCCTGTGTGGTGCCTTTAGCTTCAAAGTGTGCATCACTGTGAACGGAAATGCCAGTTCAGACCCGGATTCAGATTTGCCAGGAAGCTTCCCATAATCTAAAAGAACCTCAAAAAAATAACAGACAATAACAGCAAAGGAAGCAAAATCTAAATGGTCAAAAAACAGTTATGTAATTTTTTTATATTATCAGACAGYTTAGGTCTCAGTAGTAAAAATGAAGAGGCTGATCTGTGTTTTTTAAAGACAGYTAAAAATAGGACTAACTAAACTAAACTAAAAATAGAGCAGAGAACAAGATAGGGTTTATTAAATAAATAAGACAGTAACCAAGGAGATTTCTAAATGAGCAATAGCAGGAAAACATTTCTAATTTCTTGGAGGTAGAAGAAAAGGTGCAACAAAAGCTAAAGGACCAACTTCTCTGCAGTCTGCTTTGTAGAATGGTTGTAAAGATGACGGAAAACATTTCTAAAAGCATAACTGTCACAATATGTAGTGAAATTATTCTAAGGAGAAGATTTATGATGACATGAGCAGAAGAGCAAAGACTGTGGGGATGCTCAAAATTCAGTCCATTCCACTGACAAAATCAGGGAACATTGCCTGTTTCTGTGATCTGAACTGYTGCTTAGTGCTGACCAGGGAATTTTGCTACTGAGTTTATAAYGAGATGAAGGCATTGTTAAAAAAAAAAAGAAACACTGAAGAAATGTACCAAAATTAGTTACTGAATTTGAAATGCTGGTCACCAGCAGTGAGAACCTTTCTGGAGAGAACAGATGGCCCTCTAGTAAGCTGACTGGGATGAAAAATACTTTGTTCAATAAAGTCTCTTCTTTGCACAAGACTTAACCACATCATAATCAAGACTTAGAAGGCAAAATACAGTTATCTGTGAGGGTGGTTGAATGCAGAGCACAGCTGCAAGCAAGACACGGTCTCTCTCTGAGCTACCAAGAGCATTTTGAAGCCCCTTCTCTGCACTGATAATGTGATTCTAATCTCTCTGTTTTGTACTATTATAACTTGSCATTTACTGCCAAGGCAAGTGGTGCCATCAGGAAGAATTGCTCAGTTGCTGCTATTTTGCTTCCTAGGAATGTCTTTCATGTCAAATGTCTGGGTCAGCCTGATTATTTCTACATGGTAGCTCTTAGTATTTTGTTAAACTGGGAATAGCTGTCCCATARTCAGAATATTTTGTAKTTTAAGGGTGCWACCTCAAACTCTATAGCWACGGTAAAACTATYATGGAATTCAGTCTAAGAATTAATRAATTTGGATTTGGAAGTGGATCCAATTTTGCCCACATGTTGCTGGCAAAAGAGTGAAGGATGTTATGCAACCACAAGCTCCATCAGGAAAATATGTCTTTTAGGACATAAAGATGTTTTGAAGCAATTTAGAATAGCTCTAGAGCTAAACAAGTTTGAAATCGGGCCCCTAAGCCTAATCTTAACATCTCCTCTTAAGTCTGTTCTAGTCTTTAATGGTGATGATGCAATCTCCATTTCACAAGTGGGAAATCAGATCAGTAAAAAGTGAGACATGTTTATRGATAAGTAATGACTAAAATTAGAAACTACCCTCCACAGAAAGAAACAAAAGTAAATGAAGAGAAAACAAGAAAGGTGCTAGAAGTCTCTACTGGAGATGCTGGTCTTATACCTTGATTGATCCGGGATGAAATCAGATGTGGTATGAGGAGAGAAGGGCTGGCTGGAAAAACTCTCAAGTTTGACAATATTTGATGGCAACTCAGAGCAAGAATRTGCCCTAGTCATTCCTAAAGTTACTCACAGAGTCCAGTGGACAACAGGCTTAAGRGGCTTTTCAAATGATAAGCTTATGCCACACAGATTTAGGCAGAGGAAATGGAGTGTTGGAGGAGGAAATTCCCACATTTTATTTATATTTTAAAATGTCCTGTGAGTATGGATTAGCTATTGCAAGCATCCTGAGAGGCTGAGAATGTACTTGCTTTCAGGCTCATCTAAGTTGGTTTTTCCCTTTAGAAAAATGAAAGGCTGCCTCTCATTTACACAACCATAGCCAAAAAAAAAAAAAATCATCCATTATCTAGATCTCAATTTATGCAAACTTGTTGTTTCAGAAATAACRTAAAATGATTTTGAGACAATCCCAGGTCAATGTGTAGTTTGAAAGTTACATGTATGCCTGTGAAAGGACAGTGACTGAATCCAGAAGATGACTGGGAAGGTGTTAGCACGGAATCAGCACACCAATGCAGCAATGGAATCAGCAAAAGGGAAAAGAAGGTTAAGCTAGGTACTTGTTAGGTACTGGAAATAATTCCTCTTCAACATTTCATGAAGAAATTTTTATTAGCTTAGCAAGAACCTGTTTGATGTCATGTCTGTTGAAGATCTCCTTTCTGCACTGTCCTCACTGGTTTGGAGAGTGGGGAGCAGTGTTTTTCCTGCTACAGAAGATCTCTATGGATCTGTGAATACAGATTTATGTTAAATATGAGAATATAGATGGATAGATAGATAGATAGATAGATAGATAGATAGATAGATAGATAGATAGATAGATATCAGCACTGATGAGCCTTGAGAAAGTAATAAGTATTTTCTGTAGCTTGAGAGTTTTGAGCAACAGGTATTTTATTTTATTATAGAAATTTTAAATAGCATGAACTAATCAAATTTAAACAGCAAAAGAAATTACTAATACTCTGTTWAAAGACACTAATGGATATAAGCCAATAAATTGGCTAAATAAATGTCTGGCGAATATTAACTAAATGTTTTTTCCCCTTAGGAACATTGCTAAGCTTGATTTAATTTATTAATACAGTTTAGTAGATAGGATTTCAATTATGAAAATACAGTAACACTATAAAGCAAGMAAGTAGGACCTTTTTCTGTGTGATGCCTTGCTCATTTTGTTACACATMAGGTTTACTAAAATACAGCCACACCTGTGTATGAAGGAAACTGGAATTCCTGCCAGTATTATGCATGCCACCCAGGGAATTGGCCAAATCACCTTAACAGGATTATTTTTACTGCTTATCAGAGCCGAAACATATTCTGCAGTGTGCTTAACACCTTGTTCCAAGTGCACTGAACACATTAAGCCTAATTAGTCAGCAGTGTAAGATCAAGAAATGTAAGCAAATCGTTGCAGGCTTAACACAACACAGCATCATGATTCCTGATTTCAGTCTGTTTACAGAGATCTCATTGCTGTGTTTTCCTCTTAGTTCTCCGTGTTTCTTTCTGCTCCCTGTGGCTGAACACACATGCAAATTTTGAAATTCTTGGATGAAAGATACTCAGCAAATACAGGGATAGGATCTCACATTGTCCAACAAAAGAGTCRGCAAGCCACATTAGTTTTGAACTTCTCAACAAGTTCAAAACTGAAATGGTTGTCATGATAACCTTAGCACTTCTCCAGATTATCCAGTTCTCTCCTTCYTCAAACATTGCTTAAAAACTTCAGCGAGTGAGTCACCTCACCTTTATAACAAGAGTCCTGAGACACATTGAAGAGATTCCATTAGAATTCTCTGCAGGCTGGAATAGATTATAATAAGATTACTGTCACCAGCAGAGGGGAAAATGAACAGGTAGATAAGAAATTCTAAAGGTTTCTGGAGGTGGAAGGGATGCCAGAAAAATAGGATTCTTTTGAAATAAACAAACAAGTCAAATCTCTTTAGGAAATTGATAACAGCAAAATTGTGGAAATGGTTGAAAAATTGTGTGGTAGAAACACTACACATTTGATAGAAGTGCCAGTGGAAAACGATTTGCAGATCCATAAAAGGAAGACTTTGAGGTTAACTGCTTTAAGCTTTAACTCTCAGAAGAAAACTCTAGCACTCTCCCAAATATATGTAACACTTTTTGCAGGATRAAACTGGTATAGCATGCTGCTTAGAGCTGAGGAAGTACCCTACAGCTGGATACAAAACTTGTCCCAGGAGCAGGGGGAGAGGTTCTGGGTAGCATGAACCAGGAGATTGCAAAAGAAAGCTAAAAGAAAACATAATTTCTAGCTCACTTTACATGCAGACTTATTGACAAAGAGGTCACCCATATCTTCATTCCCTTGTAACATTTTTGAAGGAGCCACATTCTAAGGATGCTTATGTTCCCCCACCATGCTTAGAGGCAAAAAAATTAAAACACAGGCAGAGCCAATTGATTGTCACCTTTAAAGTCTTCCTTTGCTATTTTTCTAGTTAACAGCAACAACTAAGAAATTTAACAGCAATTAAGATGCAGGTCTTCTGGGAATTGCTGGCTGTCACAGCAGCCAATATGTTCTTACTGTTTAGTTTTAGCTTCTCATCTGACTGCATCTGTCAGCTGTCTTCTGTCTGCCTTTATGTTACTGCCCTTTGGGAGAGGAATAACTTTTTTTTTCTGTCTGTCTGCTTACAAAGTGTCCCACAACTCTCACTGAGCTGCTACCATGCCACAGCACAAAAACAACAGTACAGCATTTTCAGGGGCCAAGAAYAGGCAAAAATGGAAGATGGGGAAAACTTCCATCCATCCTTTTCCTTTGAGATGGGAGACTCAGCAGAAACACAAATTCCCCATGTGCTATACTTCCTGATGGGACAATAATATGAGTGTGATCTGAGTTCCAACAGTATGTTTTATTTAAAAGACTGTTCTTATTCAAGACTCACCCCAAAGATACATAGAGGCTTCAATTTCATCTCAACAAGTGGATRAGACTGGACTATAATTTGCACTTCTTCAGTCACTGCTGACTCTTCCATACTATTATGATTGCAGTAGGTCTTTTGCATCACAGTAGGTTAAGAAAAAATAGTTGTTAAAGACAAAAGCATTTGGGTAGATCTCCAGGGAACACCAGCACAATTATGAGSTCTCATAATCCCATTTCTGCAGAATACTCTGAGCTGGATCCTCTGTCAAAAAGGGACTGCAGCTACTCTAGATGCACCCATATGGAAATTGCAGCACACAATTCAGTCTACATAACCATTCAGTCTCTCTCGGGACTGCCAAAGGCATTAAATATTGGGCTGTTTTGCTGTCGGGGTGCTTCCTCACTAAGAGGGCAGATAACATCATTGCTGTGCTCAACGGAGACCAAAAAAAACCAAACCAAAACAAAAAAAAAAACCAAACAAAACTGGCTACAACTCATTAGAAAGGCAGGATTTGATGCAGCGATATAAATTACAATCGTTCCACATTGGTTTATCAGTTCTTTCATTCACTCAGTACTGTGCATTCTCAGGCATTTCACCATTCACTGGAGAATATACACTTTATAAATAACATCCAAGTCACAAGGTTTTTGAAAACAAGGTTAGGGTAATGATCAGAGCTTTCTAGCCCTCAAAAATTATCTTGTATCATTGAATACACGCATTTTTTAAGGGAACATAATTTGAAAACATATTCTGTTTTTGGTGTGTCAACCATTGCTAATCACTGTATCTGTCCTCCTGGTGTAAGGCCAGCTCATCCGTGCACAAGACATTCCTGACAGATGGGCATTGTATTTGAAAATACCCATAATGGAGAACCTGCACCAAGAAAACTCCAGTTTTACTCTCCGTAGTATCAGAATGATTTTCCTCAAAATCAACACATTCCTCACATGCTCATCTATTATATCCATAGYGTACCCACAGAAAAGTCTGCTCCTCACTTTTTTCCAGCTGTTCAAGTGTTTGACAGCCATTTCCATGCACCTCAGGTTCCAGTTACTGGTCCAAGACCTATTCTGACTGCTGTGCTGCCATGGGAAAGAGACAGAGATTTCTATCCCCCCTCTCTCTTTAGGACATCAGTCATAAATTGGTCTCGGCCTTATCTTGGTACATGCAATTAATTTACTCCCTTTCATTTGTTCATTTCTTCCCTCACTCTCCTGAGCTTTGTGCTCCCTAAACTGAATCATGGTAGGGAAAATGGGATCTCCATCTATGGAGATAATAATAATTTGACTAGAAAATATCCCAAGCAACTTGTTCCAATGACAAAGCCTTCTGTGAGCAGGCAGTTTGATCAAACGACCTCCAGATGTCCCTTTCAGACTAAAYTATTCCATGATTAATATTTGTGGGTTGGAACATTTAGGATGGATGTCCAAATTAGCATTTGCAGAAGTATCATCTGCTCCACATTAATTATCAAGCAATGGATTACACGTAACATCCTTCTTTCTCCCCCTGACAGACACCATTATCTCATTTCAAGGGAAAGGTGTGACTAAAAAACTTGATGTGGTGGCAGTTGTTTGCTGAACAATTATGCCCTGAGGTTAACTGGGTGGGAATTGCACCTCCCTCTTCCTCATTTGAACCCAGTGACAAAGTCTCTGCTTCTGATTACCTATTCTGATGGATTGCCACTGGGTTTTTCCATTTCACATTTTAAATAGATTTTCCTTCTTTCTCACAGAAGTTGCTCTGCTGACAAGTACTCATATATTTAAGCATTCTCATCCACTATTTTAGACTTGCCTCAGCATTAGCCAGCATGAGTTTTCTCCTCTCGGCTTTGTGCTTTCCAGAGGCTGAAAACACAGCAGGAATGATGGTTCTTGCTCTCCTGGGTGACTGAGTCACTGGTTCAACTAAATGAAACTCCATTAATTATGAAGGAGTTAGCAATAAATAAATAAACTCTCATCTGTGAAGATTTGCTTTATCCAGGTTTGACCATAACTAAAGGCTTCTTCAGTAATTTGGAATAAGAGAACAAATTTTTAGGTTGCAGCAACTGTACTGGAGCATCTTTTAAAGGAACAGCTTTTAATTGCTGATTGCATTTTAGTGGGTGAGCGCATAAATAAGAAACTTTTTATCCATCTAGAAGCTCTTGTATCTTGCTCCTCATGCAATTGTTTTAGTTCAAAGTCTTCCATTTTATTCCWGTAAACAATATAACTCAGGATTTTAATGCACAATCCACTCTTTTCGAACCCATCGTGGGCATTGCAATGCACCAGAKGTGAGTGTTCTGCCAAAAGATCTGYGTGTCTTGCCCATATTCATCCAGCTGGGACCAATCAAATGCTACGTAGGAAATTAGATCAGGAGGCCAGCCGTGCCTCTAGAAAAGCCTCTGGAAGTGTAAGGTTCAGTCTCACTACAGATTGCCATGAAAAAAATACAAGGTATAAAGTATTTGTTGTAAGAATGGATTGGTCACAAAGTATTTAGTGCACCCGGGGTAAACAATGAAATGCAATGAAATGCAACGATTGCAGTATTGTGAAGAGCTCTGAAAACTCTCCCCTGCACTCTCAAGCCAGTAACCTCATCACAAAGGCATGGTCCTGATGGATAAATCACAGAACAATCATGAAGAATCTCTCTCTCTGTTTGCTACATGTATGTTTAGCAAAGCACCATCTTTGAGCACTAGTTTTCGGTGTTTTCTGTGTGCTGTTCACTCATTTTTAATTCTAAGAGGTCATTAATCACAGAGAACCACATCTCCTGCTGCTTAATTCGCATTAAGAAACAATTAAATATCTCAAAGTACCATTATCATCCTCTCTGTCCTTCTCTCCATATATATACACCAACAGATCAAAATATCTATAATTTTTTTGTTTGTAATTTCTCTTATACAAGAAATACTATAAAGGATGTTAAYTTTCCCTTGTATTGAAGTTCCAGGAGTGAGAAGGTAATCTTCTGCTCAGTAAAGGATAGAGGTATTTTGAAAATATCTGCACTGGAGGTCTGTTTATCTCAACTTTTTCACTGTTTTCCCTTTTGGGGCCCTTCATGTAATCACCAAGTATCTAAAATTTTTTCAACAGAAAAAGCTCCCAGACCTTACTTTTTTTTTAAATTTTTTTTTTAAATATAATACAGTTTTGGAAATACTTGTATAATTACCCACCTACCAGACAGAAAAATGCCAAAGTTGTCAACAGTTTATAATCCATGCACCAGCCAGCCACAGAACACTCTTTTTTCCCTTGGTGGGCAGAATCTGTCAAGAATTAGTAATTGATCACAGAGGAGGGAAGGAAAGTGCTGAAAGATGCTGCAGACAGAGGTTTTTCATGCTAGTTAAAATCTCAGTATCACACAACTGTTTTTGGAGAGGGAGATGAAGACTACAACTTTTTTGGGTGCAAGAAGGATGGTCTTCCTCACCCGCCCGCACATTAGCCATGGGGACTGTGGGATGGGCATGTCCTGCTTGGATCATGCGTGGGCTCCAGAGGGAACACTCACAGAGATGTAGAATGACAATGGTCCTTGTCATGGAGGATGTCCTTGTGAACAGGAGGTGGCCCTGGAGCAGGGCATGGGGCACGTGATGCATTCTCATACTTGGTGGCAGGAGCTCATCACCAGCCCTGGTATTCACATGAAGGTAAAGTCCTCTTCTCAAGCTCCAAATGTAACAGCTCACATTTGTGATTAAACTGGTTCTTCTCAGAGCTGCTAGGTACCTCCTACAGCAGGAACCTCGGAGAAGGTCATTAGTTACCAATGTATTCTTAAYAGAGCAACTGTCTCTGAGGAAATCATTGATCATTGCAGCCAGTGACCAGAATATCATACAGTGTAATTAATTATTGCATCAGCACCAGCTAKTCATTTGAAAATGAGAGTTTCTGAYCTTTATAGGATTTCTAATCCTATAATAATACCTATGATAGAGGCTGGACAAAGAAAAGCCAAGTTTCAGGGCTCAGAAAACATTTAATGAGAATACACTTGGATAAAAAAAGTAAAAAATGGTCACAGAGCCATTATATCTAACCCAGCATAATTTCTGGATGCAACCACAGTTAGTGAAAAAGAAAGATCCTACCCCTGCATAAAATTAATATGGATCTGCAAAGGAAGATAATTACATCTTTGGCTTTTATTGGCAATATGCTCTTGTTCTGTTGCCTTATTTTGAGCTTTAAATAATCTTTAACTATGCCCCTAAGCAGACCAAAAAAAAAAAAAAAAAAAAAAAAAAAAAGTACATGTCATGCTGACATTGAGTCAAGCAAGAAAACAAAACCAGGAGGAGAGGAGGATGCAAAACAACACAAAAACCCGAGACCTCTTGGTCTCGATGTGAAAGGACCTGAGCGGAACAAGCATGGCTCCAAGACAACCTCACGCATTTATTGATCAGGTGGTGAGCTGGTGAGAAGAGCTAATTGGTGATTCTTCCTTTGAGCCTAGCAGTGAGGATTTAGAGAATGCAAAACTGAAATGTTTCAGATGTACTGAGAGAAAGGAGGCAATAGGTCAAGGACAGTTTGGCAGAGCAGAAGAAACTGGAGGTGTAAGGTCTGAGGAATAYGGATGTTTAAAGCCCAATAAAACAAGACAATACAATGATACCCTAGAAAGCAATGAARCGTGACTTTGTACCAGTGACAAAAAGAGTGCTGGGACAAGGCTAGATGGAAAGCAYGGAAAAAACGATACTGGTTCTGGCTATCATGACAACTGTTCCTTATGGAGCCACCAAATCGTGCCCTGTCAGGAGGATTGTTCTTTGTCATTATTTTCCTTAGGCTGCAAGATGCAGGCATGTCTCTTGCAGGCTGCCATGCAAAGCAGCTGCCTTGGGAAAGGGCCAGCTTTCCTACAAACTTTACTACAGACTTTAGGAGCACTTGATCGTAAGTTGCTTCTTTCACATCACTGCACTTCACATACTTCAAAGCAACAACAGAAAGAAGTGGTGAGAATGTGCAGATTCTGGGAGAGGCTTCTAGATTCCTAAAAGTTTTTACTGCCCGGCTTTGTCACCCCAAAATGCCCATTTCTACATATGAAGACCAGAGGATTTCTATGAGCATAAGTCCTGGAAGATTTAGTGGAAGAGTGAGAAAGAGAAGATGTAGATCAATAAGAAAAATCTTAAAGAAACCACAATGGGCTTTGGATAAAATGGTAAATCACAAACAGAAAAGCCGTAATCAGACTAAAGACTCCTACAAACACAGTCTCCTCCAACAGTGCAAAACTCTGGCCAGGGAAAGCATTTGAGTTGTGAAGTGCTTTATAAAGAGAGAGAGAAAGAAAATAGAAGCAGAATKAATCCCCTGCCCTGTCAGGTCTTGACTTTGAATCATAGATTTAAAATGTATTTTCTGCTCCTCTGCTGTCTAATTTTCTAGACAATMAATCTAATCTCCTTTTGCATTGGTCACTGTCCCATTAAAGTGGCAACCATCACTGTCTTCCACTTTGCCTTGTCATTAGTTTGGCTCCCCAGCTGCAATATCATCCCTGTCCTTGGGCGTTGGTTTCTTCAGCACAAAAGCAAAACTTGGAGAGTTCTGCCACAGTAAGCTCAAGTCTCTTGGAGGAGCAGGAATTTGATCTTTATCCCCATCCATTCTTAGAGACTTGCATCAAGGTGAGATTTCTACTGCCCACTGTAGAAACTTCTGCAGTCCAGGGCTTTGGCACTGCACACCATTCTCTAGCTGTACAACCTGGACACTTCTGAGCAGGAGGTAAAAATGAAGTAAAACTAAAGCCACAGAGAGATTGCAACTGCTGTTCTCTCTCATAAGATCATCTTTTTGTCTGGACGGGGCAAGGAGCTGTGCAGAGAAGACCCAGAGCAGGAAATGGTGGGGAAACATTTACAAGATGACGCTGTCTCTGACAACCCAAGGATGTTCTGACTGGAGCAGGTGGTGCTGTGCTTGCCTTTGGTGCATTTAAGCCAATCTCTGAGGGCAGTCTCCTTTCAAATCATTTGCACAATATGATCTGCACAAATACTTTTTCCCATTTTTCAGCCAAGACACCCTGATAGGCCAATGAAGAAGGGAAATCAACTTCTTACAAGCTTTTTTACTCACACACCAAGGGAAAGATAAGCCAGGACTGTGAAGAAGAGGAATCTAAGTGAGCACAACAGTGACATCCAGAGGACAGAGACCAGCAAGCAAAATTTTACCAAACATAAATCAGAAAATTAACAACACCACCACCACCACTGGAGGTGGGTTTCAAGCCCGCTCAATGGTCAGCTTTTCACCTCCCACAGATGCTGCTCTATCAATGTACCTGACCAGCCAAGGGAAACAAGGGATAAAGAATACTTCTTAGACATAAACAACTGACACATCCGTCCTTTTGTAGGGGAAATGAAGATGCATCTTCCCACAACAAATGGAACAGGAGTGCACCTGAGATGCAGCACCACACAAACTGGGCCCATTCTGGAGTGGTCCCAGCCTTCTGAGGTGACTCAGAAGTGGTGTTACTGGTCCGTGCATACTTGTCACCACTGCTGCAGRCGAACATCCTCTGCTCTTTTGTCTGCAGCGCTGGGAATGCTGTGCGCTGTCTTTTTGCAGCTCAGGCCGACCAAAATGGATTTTTGGTTTCTGTCCAATGAGTGAGATCTCTCTCTGTCTCTCAAGCTGGCCCACATCTCACCTACTCCGCTGTCTGCCTCTCTTCCAAATATGTGATTCGRCACGCTTTACAAAAGTACAACACGAGTATGTACAGCAGCTTGCTATTTTCTGCAGTTTTCACCCGGGAGATTTAGTGTCTAGAAAATGAGACAGTAGGGGGGCAGAAGATAGGTTTCAAACTAAAATTGTTTGCTCTAAGGAAACCTCAAGACTGCAGGATCCCTGCCATCACGTACATGACACATGGAGTTCCTTCTACCCCAGGAGCAGGGATTTCAGGCTCCTCAGACATTAAGACAAAGAATGCTGTGGGTAGGGTGGATGTGCAGGATGTGTTTGACCCACTCAGATCAAACTGATATGGAATTAGATCAGGATAGATTTACTGCACCTGGCAACAAGTGAAAAAATGTATATTCTGCCCTCCTGCAAGGCAGACTTGAGCAGGCTGGGTTTCGCTTGTCTGCAGGCTTAACAAGGCTTCTATTTCCTCTGGCAGGAATAGAAATCCCAGAGGGGGAGACCATTATCCTATTTACTGAGTCACGATGATTCACTTAGCATTCAGCTTCCATCAGATATAGCAGCTCCTGGAGTTTAAACCAAATCTGTTTCCATCCTGTTGTTATTTCAGTTTCTCACTGGCTTATCCAACTCCCCAGAAACTTCCACTTTCTGGGAGAAGAAAGTAGAAAGCAAGTCTGGGTGTTTACTTATTTATTAAAGATACATTTGGACAAGTTTGTTTTAAGTGTAAAGTACAAGGAGACTAGGGAGAGGACAAAGCATGCAGTATTATTAAAATCTTCAAAAACTACTTGTTTGGAAAACACATTTAATTAAATTAAATGTTCTAACCTACCGTGAAAACAACTTCAATGAAAGACACGTTGAAAAATGCTCTTTTTTTCAAGATTCAGCCAAATTGTGGCATAGCCAGTTACAAACAAGGTCTTCCTGCCAGGGCACCAAGCAGAGAGCTGCATCCAAGAGTTAGCAAAGGGCAAAGGCACAGCCACGATGTGAGTGCCAGGGGCAGCAGAGGGGCACAGTGGCTGCAACCCTGACCAACTTTGTGACAGTAACTGAACTGTGGGAGGAGAGGGTGTGAACATCAACACTAAAGGGACAGAGCCAAGTTCTCCTTAAGACTGACCTGAAACAAGAAATCATGCAAAGGAGAGGCTTCTTCTCTCCTCAAAGTCCAGTGCTAAAGAAAAACCGATGTTGTGGCCAGGATCAGATGGAGCCTGCAGCAGAACCATCGCCCTTTCCCTCCACCCTGGAGATTGCCTCGTGTTCCAGAAATTCTCAGCAGGCACCTGACTCCTGCTGGGTATCTCAGATGGACACAGGCGTTTTCAGAGCACATTACCTGCAAATCAGAGAACCTCTAATTTCAGCTACATACCAAACCTCCCCACTTCTGAAATCAATGAAAATTCCCACAGATTTCAGTGGGACTTGAATTTCAATTTGTAAATCCGTCTCTCCCCCATTCAACTTGTAAAGCAAGTTCTGAGCTTGAAGACATATGATAAATTATAGTTTCTACTGAGCAAGAAAGATATAGCTGTTTAAAAGAAATAACATTACATACAGCTGAGCTCCAGTCATACTCCTTGATAAAGAGCTACTGTCCCACTTTGATAAACTCCTTCAGGTTTTCCTTGCATCTCCAAGGAAAGACGTTTCCCAGGAGCCCTTTAAAAAGTATCAAATGTTACAAGCCACAGGAACATGCTTTCTGAAAAATCCTCCACTGTGAGTAGCAGTAATTCCAGAAGGAGCGAGTTAGCACTGATAATGTATTTCCAAAATACATTTTTGACAGGTCCTGTGGCTTGATCTATTTTTCATGGCAAAATGACAGCTTTTAAAAGTGACTTTAACCTCTGCTCATACAGCTGGTACTTCAATGCTCACCAAAGGCTACAGATTCTTCAGGCTTCTGGGCCTCAGAGCTGGGATTTAAGGTACTTGACTCCTCGCAAGGGAATGTCAGGTTTGTGAATTATTCAGGAGCAAAAAGCTATGCCAAAGCTTCTGTAGGCAGAGTTGCTACGAAGAAAGTCAAAAGATCAGCAACAYCTTCAGCTCTCAAGCATGTGGTATTTTCAGGTACTATGTCCAGCTCTACCCCGGTGTGAAATCTCTTGTGAGTACTTTCAAACACCCCTGGGTGTTTGATGAGAAACAGAAGACACACACCTTACATCTATATCAACCTGGTATTTTCTTGGGCTGCTCTATTTGACCATTCAAAAAGCCATTTTCCACAAATATTCAAGAAAGGAGCACTCACACAGATTTTTTTTGCACTTGAGATGTATCAGAACAAGTTCCTTTCTTAAGCCAGCTGTAGTACTGAATGTTCATTTTTCCAGTTTTACCACTATGTTCTGTTTATACCAGYTCAGAAAAGAAACTTGAGGGAGGGTAAAATCACTGCTTTCTGACAGAGTAGGAAAGATTTGGGCATCTCTCCCTACGGTGAAGTTTTCTGTAAAGGGCAACTGCCATGGCTAGTGAGTGGAAAAGTGGAAGTACATCCAGAAAAGGCTGAATTTATTATAGGTTCTTTGCTTCACTCTTTCCAAGAAAGGGGAGTACCAGCTAGACACCTACACACTGTTTAATATTTATTTTCTCCATCTGGCCTGTGTTCCCTCCTCTAATTGCCCGAGGTGCTGGATGGCATTCTTCCAGGAGTGAAGACAACCAAAACACACTGAAAACACCTGAAGAAMTTTGGAGGATGGGAAAGGTCCCACAGCAATGGCTATGATGCTTGTTCCTCCCACCAAGAGACAGTAAATAAATGCAGAGATAGAAGCTCCTGTAAAACCATGCATTACTCACCTTAACTGACTGGAGAAAGGACAAGTTTAGATCTATTGAAACTACCAAACGCTACTGACTTGAGTGATGAACTAGAAAATCAAATTCTAAAGAGTCCAATCCAAAACTTAATCCTGCTTTGGGGCAGGATTAAAATTCAGAGTGTTTCTCCCATTTATCAAGCTCAGTGTCAAGTCAACAAGATGAAACTGATTTCTAGAAGTGCAGAATARCACACCAGAGTGGGAATGAAAGGGGATGAACTGCTCAAATGRAAGGAGAGGGCTCCTCCAGTCTGCAGTGTTAGATTTGTTTCAGGTACAGGAGGCGAAAAAATAATATACAAAATAAGGGAGGCAATTATTCCTCTACTCAGCACTGGAGGGTCACAATCCACACTTGGAGRAATCATACCTAATAAAATGTGGGGAAATGTCAAGGAGTCCAAATTGGAGCAACATGAATGATTAAAGGTTCAGAAACATGATTGTTAAGGAAAAGATGAAAGAGCTGAATTTGTTCAATGTCCAGAGTAATAAAGGAGGGGAACAGAACAACAGTCTCCACACATAAAAAAGGGACTTCATTGACACAGCAATCAACAAATTGTACTCTATGTCCACATGGGAAAGAAAGGAATTTAGTTGAATAATTTAGAATAATTTCTTCTTATAAWGCACCACTATTTTGTAAAAATGATGGATATCTCTTGGGGATTATACAGGTGAGGCTAATGGCGTGTCAAGCAGGGCAGCAGGCCTCTTGACATCTCTTTTGGAGATTGATTTTGCTTGATTACATTATTTTATCTSTTCTCCATCATTTCTTTTAAGTGCCCACATTACAACTGCTAATAACAAAAGCAGAGCTCCCTTGCCTTTCAAAACACTTTTCTCCACTGTATTATTGTGCATAATGACCATATCATTAAGGGCCAGCAGGACTGAAGGTTTTCTATATTTTGGTTTCCAAACATTGAAGCAACAAACTTACAGAGAATAAATGCAGCACAACTGTTTCTTCTGCTAATGAGGGAGAAGAAAAAGGTCACCATCAGCACAGAAGGAAAATGCTCCATGTGAAGTGTAAGGATAAAAAGAAGTATTAAAGGCAGAAATGTAGAAAACTGAAGTTCCTTAGCAACCCAGAGTGACAACCACTAGAGACCGGCAGTAGCTCACCAAGAGATGCTTGTTTCACTGAAATTCACCATACTGTCTATCCATGCTTAACAGTTAGTTATTTTATCTTCTTACCATACTGTCTATTCATGCTTAACAGTTAGTTATTTTATCTCCTTCACATTAAATTCACATTTTCTTGATTACTCTGTGAACTGAGGAATTTATACATCTATGCCAACACTATTTAACCTAATGAAAATAYGGTGAACATGACACAGAACTGTTCCTCACTGATTCCTACAGCTCAGAGAACCTTGCACAATTTTTGCACTTCCTCCACTCTCTCAGCAATGGATATCCTATCAACATGAAAYTTTTTCCTCCCCTCTGAAAATTAATGAGTTTTTTTGCCATTGGATAGAGGAAACATTATGTGCTTGGGAACAAAGTAGGGGAGCCCCAGACCTAGGCTGTTCTGAGCTGTGACAAAACAGGCTCAGTGATGCACTGCTAGTGTAGAAAAGGATGTTGTTGAGTCCAAAGTGGTTTGGACAAGGTTTGAGAGATGTTTTGAAAGGATTCAGTTAAGGAGTTCTAAAGAAAGGAAGATGGGTTGGAAGGAGGAAGGGAGATGCCTGGAAGATGGTGAGCCAAACGARAACAGAGCAGGTCAGCAGGACTGAGCCACACTCTGCCATGTGTTCTGGTGCCGAGCAATGAGGGCATTACTGATGGGCAGCAGGCTGTCTCAGCTTGTACCCCTACAAAYAACCTGTTTTTCCTGATAGACAGATTGAGGAGGTCAGGGTAGGAAAGAGCTGTCTTTGCCCCTCGCTAACCTCACTGGGCAYCTCACATTAAGAGTAAATTACAGCAGATTCATTATGGAACCTGCATTTACAACGTTTATTTTCTTCACCTCTTGCAATTTTTTTGCCATGAAAGAGTCAAAAACATATTGTGTGGGATAGATGACTGTATGTGTTTGTGTGTGCACTTTTTATAAAGGGAAACCGTAAGAGAGAGTGATGTTTCATTTTCACACATTAAAAAAGCCCTACCATAAAATTTCATTAAGTAAAAAGAGTTGTTTGAGCACATCTAGTATCCTTTCATCCAACTCAAAACATTATTTGATAGAGTAGAAGAAATTTTCACCAAAGCCAACCAGAAGGTAAAAAAATCACAACAAACTACTAACCAGCTATTCCTCACCACACCATGCTTTCCCATGCAAGAGAATAAGGGTTTGAGTTCCTGACTCCTGCTCCTTGAAAGTGATGCAAGATGGTATTGAATAAGATTTGGGACTGGCCATGCCTCCTTCTCTTTCCCCTGTCTAGTATGGAAGATTAGCCCTGTCCTGGCTGAAACTAGGGCACAAGCTAACAAGCTGACCTTGAAGAGAAGCTGGTGCAGTGGCCTTTGCTAAGGAATTGCAGAGCATCATATTTAGAGTGTTAGCCAACAACCTGTCTTCAATCCTAGAGCAGATAAAGATAACAAAAGACACAATTTCTGAGTATTTTAGGCACYTAGGATAGCAAAAACAGGCAAACAAAAAAACCCAAAAAACAACCCTTGTCTTGTCACAAAAATGAAATTATTTTGTTTGAAAATCTATTTAACTCATGACAGAATTATCCCMAAATATTTGAATTCAGTTACATCAAAGGCTGCAAGTTTATGGCTACCACTTTCCAAGACTAAAATTACATTACAGAATTTGGATATAGCTTAAGAAAGTGGTGTCTGCCTGCCTTTGACAGCAYTGGATCCTTACCAAAGCTATCTTTCTGAGCCAGCCTGATGTACTGGTGTTGCTCGTGTGTAATTGTGTGAGCTGGCTGCTCTGCACTGCAGCACAAACGTTCAGTGAGGTGGGATATTTCAGATGCCATGCTCCATGCTCATTTCAAGGATCAGCATGGGGTCAACACAAGTGTTGGAGGGTGGGGTAGGAGCCCAAAGACCCAGTCTGAATTCTGCAAGCAGCTCCTGCTCACAAACACAGGAAAGAAGGGAAGACAGGCTGGCCTTGAGGAAGATCTCAACAACCGCTGAAAAGAGCTAGGAAGAAAAATGTCATATGTAAAATATCACCATCCCTGTCTGACATTTCAGGTGAGTCCCACAGGTGAACAGGAAATAATTCTGCTACCCAAAACATAATTTTTAAATCAAAGGTTCCAGTTATTGCAGCATTTATTTGGGACCCACCTGTAGCTCTCAAAACACTGTTTGCATCAGCTCCTTGACATTATCAACGTGTGTTATTTGCTGCCTCCCAAAATGTCAGCTGCCTAACCTTTCCAGGCTGCTCTTACACACAGTCTGCTTTTCCAAAGCTCATTAAACATAGCAAAGACCCACAGTCCTGTGTAAATCTTGCAATCAAGAGAAGCTGCAAAGGGTTCAAAAGCCTCAGCATTTCAGCTCAGACTTTGGGCACTTCCATTTCTTGATGCAGAGGCCTGCCCTCACTGCCAGGTTGTGAGAAAATTAGGGTTTTTTTCCTTTTTAATGGTACAGACAGTGCTACTTACATCTGACCAATTTTCTTTACAAACATATTACAATTATAAGCACTCCCCAGCTACAGAGGGAAACAAGTGTTAGCAAAAGTCAGTTCATGGTTCATGATTTGGGCTTCCCAATTTCCTCTGAGCTGTGCCTGTTGTTTAGATTGGTCCCCAGTACAGAATGTCTGGCACTGTGGGCACTCTACAACTGTGTAGGAAATTGCAGGACTACATCATCAGGCAGGTCAGTATTAACAACAACAGACTCTAAATATTGTGTTCCACATACTATGCATTATTAACTTTCTGAAGGAATAAGTCCACCACTAAAGTGAATTCTTCCAGTCCAATATCCTGGTTGGTTTGGGGTTTGTTAATAGGAAAACTAAGTAAATGAGGTTTGGTGTTGTACCTCTAGAAGTTAGAATTGGTCAATTTAGAATTGATTAAAAATAAAAAGAACCCCCACAAAACCCCCCCTTCCAACCAGTGAGTTTAATTACACAAAGGTTTTCTGTATTGTAATTGGGGGTTATTCCATCGCTAGGTTGCCACACATAGGATGATGGAAGGTTTAGAATAAAAAAGTTGGGGGGAAAAATGTGCTCTTCCTTCCAATATTGAGAAACATTCTTAAAGAAGCAAGATATAAATTACTAAGTTYCCTGAAACATAGCTAATGAAGTGCAGGTTAAAAGTTACCTCACTTGTCAGCTGTGCATTACATAGTAGACAAGTTGCYAGAGACACTTCAAAAATTTTGTCTCTCTTTTATTTCTTTCCATARCCTCGTATTTCTTATCAAAATATTCAAGGAGCAGTGATGAGGATTCAAGGAATGAAGTTTTGTACCTGAACTCCTCTCATGATCTTCATCAGTRGAACTGGATCACTAATAAATTTGTTTTTCAGTGCATGTGAGCCTCACACTGCRCTTTCAAGCAGACTTTATGGACAAGACAGCAACATTATCTTGATCTTTTCCTTCATTAGGGCCATCAGCGTACAGCAAACAGCTTAAAACTAGCTTTGATTCCTCTAATGAGAAGAGGGAGGTATCTGAGTGATAGTCAGAAGCTGTTTTGCACAGTTGGAGTAAAGGCAGGTCACCGGTAGACATGGGATTAGGGCACCCTCTTGTGTGGGGGGGATAGAGCAGAAGCATCTCAACCTGGTCAGCACAGTGGTTTGGACATAACCCTTCCTACAAACCTCCCAAGATTTAGGGGGTTTGGCTGACCACCTCTTGTTTTCATTTTCTCTGGGGACACCAGTGACAATCTGGTGGGTGCCAGTGGGGTGGGTTTAAAACCCCACCTGAGGCCTTYGGAGATTGTGCTGCTGCTGGAACTGCTGATGACTGCAGCTTTGGTGGCTCTGTCAGTGCTCAGCAGCAGCACATCAGGGACCTCGTTAACGGATGGCAAATGCCAAATGAGACAACTCAACATCCAAGGCATCCAAGCACCTCAGGGGAGCTGAGACTAACCCAGGTGATTTTGCCACACCTGATGTTCATGTTATCAGGCAATGCAGGAAAGCAAAGTGGTCAGTAGCCTCTAGCAGCAGAGGACAGGCAGAGATCAAGCATGGTCAACACCTGAAACAAGGTCCAGGGGGGGCACCTCTCCTCAGCCACAGCTCAGAGCTTCTCACTCTTTGAAATGGATTAGAAAGGGGCCACTGTCACCAGCAGAGCTTTTTATGGTGAATGGGGTTGCTGTCCTCAACTGAGGAGACAAGTTTATTTTACAAACATCTTCAGGCCAAATCTAAACAGCTCCTCTAGCCCACAGGTCTACAGAAGGAAYGAGAATCAGTGCCCATATTGAGCTAAGAGTCCCTACAATCAGCAGAGGTGCACTGTGGCTTTCTCCCCCATCCCCTGCCCTCTCAGAGGAAACAGGCTGTATCTTAATGAGAGCTCAGCAGTGAATGAGGTCCATTAGGAAGTTATTTTTCCATTATGACTGTCCTCATGTAACTTAGTTAAGTTTTACCAAGCTGATCTTGAAGAAGTTTGTTCCATAATCAAGAGTTATTCCCCATGAAAGAGCAGACTTAAATCTGTTCCACCTAACTCATATTTGCATAATCACTTTGATGCTTAGAAACATCATTAAAATAACTCAGCATTAGGATTTCAAAGATGCCAGGGGGACAGCTTAGCACCTYCCAGTAAATTTGGATAACTGAAAACATGCACACACACACATCACCTTTCAAGCAATAAGAAAGAAATTTAAAAACCATACAAACAACACCAACCCCCTCCTTCATTTCTCTGTCCCCTTTCCTTTCACATTCAGGCTTCAATTCTATTGGAGTAAACTGTAGGGGATTAAAAAGAAAAAAAAAGGAAAAGAAAAGGAAAAGAAAAGGAAAACCACCAAAACTTCAAGCCTTGCTGTCCATCTTGACACCAAGAGTAAGGCTTATTT
Organism: Malurus melanocephalus; assembly: GCF_030028575.1. Taxonomy (NCBI): domain Eukaryota; kingdom Metazoa; phylum Chordata; class Aves; order Passeriformes; family Maluridae; genus Malurus; species Malurus melanocephalus. The sequence continues at coordinate 1,617,533 of NW_026623324.1, read as the reverse complement.
CAGGCACCGAGCAGCCGTGTCTAGCTTTCCCAGCTTCACAGATTATACCTGCCATTTCCCCATATTTTTCCTATAGTAAAAACATAAGGTCAGTAAGGTCCAAGTCATCTCATAATGCTTAGACCCACAGAAGACAGATCCAYAGCTTCAGACAAGATGAAGCAATAAAAAAACTATCTTGATCTTAAGAAATGGATATTCTTAACTAAAGAATCAGGTGTGGAAGTGCTTGCAGGAGGATGTGGCCAAAGATGCAAYGGGTCCATTCAGAGAGCCTGAGCCAAGCTGTTGGATTTATAAATGCAGCAGCCTTCCCAAGACCTGCAGCAAAGCAAGAGTGCTGGCATGCATCTCCAGAGCTGGAGTGGGGAGAGCACATTGAGACACAGAGCGATCTAGCCCACCCCTGGTCTTGCACAAGAGATGAGGGCCACATTTGCCACCAASTCCCTTGCCAACAGCCTTACTCCTGTGCATGGTATCCCTCCCTTTCCAGGACTAGGACCTTTGCTAGAGGCAAGGACATGCTGCAAGGATTGCTGCCTAATCACAGTCATGGCCAATAATTATTTCTTATTTCTTCCTTTAATTTATTTTAATCTGCAGAATTGCTGATTTATTTTTATTTTATTTTAGGGTACCTGATAGTGCAGTCAAGGGCTCTGCCAAGATGGAAAAAACAAACCTGTTTTGTATTTCTTGAGCCTGATCAGCACAGCACAGGTGGCTGGCTAAGCTAGAAGGGGTTGGGCAGTGTAAATGCACACATTTTGTACTGTGGAGCAAAGGGAAAACAGAAAATGCAGTTTACAAGAAACGTCTGCAGGAATCCGATAATAAGAAGTTATTCAAAAGTTCAATACAGATGGGAGTTTGTTGGGCTCCTCTCCACCCATCCAAGTCTTGGAGTTGGTGCAGGTTAATTGCCACATGACTTAATAAATTTTAATAATATCTGTAATTACTAAGCCAGATTCACGGAATATATAGCATTTGAATATACTTACTATTTCTGTTTTAAAACAGAACTTCCAGGAATGCAGATACACCTTAACCATTACTCTCTCAGAAGAAAAATATCTTTAGAGAAAAGAAAGATCCTCTTAGAACCGTGGGGGGGGGCGGCGCTCCTACTCCACACAGACACAGTTCCACAACAAAAGCACAGGGCTTAAAAGACATCACTTCTTTAGGATACTCGGGAACTATTAAGGTTTAAATATTCTTGCCTATCCCCTTATGGTTTTTAAGAAGAGAGAACAAAGAGTTGTTTATTATTAGATCATGAAYGTTCTCAAATAAGGCTCCTCAGGGAAATATTGTTCCACCAGAAGAGCAATACAGGCTACTCCATGCCACAAGAGTTTGAAAGTAGACAATGCATGTTCCAGACTTGAACACARGTTTGTTGCATGACCTGAAGCAATGTGTTCCTTGCCTCCTTTTTACAGAATCACAGAAAAATATGTGTTAGTCCTTTTGATACCTTGCAGTTCAACCTCCTGCTCAAAGCAAGGCTAGTTTCAAWTGCTCAAGGTGCAGCACAAAAGGACAAGAAGCAATTGTCACAAATTRCAGGAGCGAAAGCCTCAAGGTAACCACTTCTGTTGTGATGAACTTCTCGAGCACAGGAAGAAGTGCTCAGAGGGCTCGCAGGCATTCTCCCTGGGAAGCTTCAAAACTCAACTGCATCAAGCCCTGCACAACCTGGTCTAACCAACSTTACTTTATATAAGAGGGCTTTACCAATAGACAGCAAATACTGTGTTCAGAATTTCCCCTTAGCTTCATTACCAAAGACCCTGGCTAAAGAACAAGCTTGCTTAAAGATAATGAAATGAAAGTGCTTCATTCAGGGCTGAAACAGATTTCCATCACCTGCATATTAGCCATACTATGGAGTTTGTGCAAAACACAGATCTTTAAGCACAGTTTCTATGACTACCACCATTCTGCTCATTATCTCTGAAGGATTAGCCCAGGGGTTCTCTTGAACAGATGTTAAGAAGGGGAAATCATGACTGCTTGGGATACGATCATATACTCAGGCTATGATGGGTGTTAGGAGTGCTGTGAATAATTTTTTAAAGAATATTACTTTCAAGACCCTCTTGGGGTCAAGTATATTTGTGATTTTGGCTCATGACTAGTCATTTATAAACCTGCAAAAAGCTTTCCAGAAAGAAAAAAGGGAGCAGAGTTCAGAGCTGCAGCCTAAAGATGGTTCAACATATCTTCTCCTCCTCCTGCACAGCAAGCTAAAGACTTCATGTTTAAGACTGTACTTACAAAGAGCTTTAATTTCAGCAAGTTTGGGAAAGAGGATGGAAGGGCAGAGGAGATTTCCATTAAGAACTAGAGGAGCCCAAACTAGTGAATTTATCCCTACAAATTTTACCTTTATGTCTGCATCTGTAAAAGAAGGAGTTGGATCCAAGGCTCCAAGAAGACCGTTCTCTGTAGAACTGATTGAAAAGGAGTTCCTTCTCCCTGAGGAAACCATGGACTTCGAAGTGTGTTTCCATTCCAAAAAGAGACTAAAAAGAAAATATCTTGGAAACTTTCACAAGAAGAAATTATTTTGCTCCAATGTTATTACAAAGACTTCTTGAACACCAATATAATTTTGGTTTTGATACAGAATTTTAGAAATCAGAACATTGTCCAGGCATCTRGAGAAACTCAATGAATTTACATAAGAAGCCAAGGCGACCTAGTGCTGGGTTGTTTTGTTTTTTTTCCTTTGAGTCCTGGTATTGCAGCCATAGCACCAACAGACCTTGAAAGAATGGGTGAGCACCGACCTGAACCTGAAATCTGGGTCAAGCCCATGGCAAGTCTTTACTCTCTGCACAGCTGGATTTGAAAGGCTCAGGAGAGGCTCTTCTGCCTTGTAACAAGAAAAAATCATGGTAAATGGATAATAAACAACAAAAGCAAAATCATTCAGGACACACTTTTAGGCTTACCAACACAAATAGAAAGAAGAACACCTGTCTTTATGCTGCTCACCATGTGCTSAAGTCTTAGGTGAGTTTTACTACCAGCTTTGTTCAACCGATGTTAAAATGTCTATAGGCTTTAAATGGCTCCCTGAAGTCTGAAAGAGAAACTAATGGGATTTCAAAGTACTAATAAGAAACTTGGGATTCCTTCTGTCCTGTTATATGAGCAGAAATCCACAAGAGGCTAATTCACATTAAACTAGATGCAGCCACTCTCTGGCTCATTAAAAAAARCTACAACAAAACCCACCAACCAAAAAACAAACACACTGCAAATCACAGAATACTAGTTCTTGGAAATTTTAAGAGCAGTTTTATGGTTTTGAGAGTTTAGAAGTCCTGTAGGGATGTTAGGTTATGCTTTACATGGGTGGGCATTAAATATAGCCCTGTGGCTTGTTCATTTGTACAATCACAGTGATACAKAACCACAGCAGCTCTCAGAGCTTGTCAGGAAGCAGCCCAGTTGTGCTTGAGCCTGAGCATACTCAGTTCCTGGGGAAAAATTGTTCCCACTTGCTCTGCTCTCTCCTGTATTTCGAGGCAGAAATGAATTTTTAGGAAAGCTCTCTTTCTTCTAGGTTCCTACTATACAAAGAATGACAGAGATTTCTTGTATAAGGGAGCTTCTGCCCTTCCAACACTGACAGATGCTGGCTGTAATGCAAGGCACCCAATCTCCCACTGTAACAAGGCAATATGCAAGACAAGGACCTCATCCCAAAGCTCCAACAACATAGACAAGTAGGTTAGTTAAAGATGAGCTATCCCTCAAATTTCCCCGTATCTAGACACAAAATTGATGCAACAGGAACTGGCAACAGGAGATGGCCCCCCTCTGTTGCAAGTCCCAGCAGCCACATGCAGGAGAATAGCAGCTGTAGCTGGGMCAATTTATAATCTATGGGAGACTGAGATCACACACTCCTAGCTTAAAATTCAGTCCTACACCTCTTAGCTTTTGTGCAGAAAGAGTTGTTTCCTGCTTGCTTCCTGACAGCACTTAGTGCCATGATTTGCATGACATGGTGGTGTTAAGTCATAGGTTGGACTCAATTTCAGAGATCTTTTCCAGTGTGATTCTGTGATTCATGGTATTATTCACTTCTTTTTTTTAAATGTACCTTTAAGAGGCTTAMATCATTATAGTCCCCTCACAGCATGGGTAATCAAACATATTAATTTGTCAAGCAATTTGGAAAAGTGATGGAAGGCAAATGAACCCGATATTTTGGGCAWACAAGCCAACAGAATATAGGAATACAGGATTGGTGCAACATCAACCCAAGTCAATCTCTAACACAATAAACTTCGCTTTCTGATTGTCACAGAGCACAAATTGGCTGCTGCTGTGTGCCTGGAGGTCCTGGGCAATAGATTAGATAAAGCAAATTGCTGTGTAATTGCCCAAAGAGATCTGGACTGAAATCACAGTTTTAATGACAGAACAAGAATTCTTCTTTCTCTCATTACTGGGTCACCAGCTCTGTGCTCTGTGCTTTTGACCATGAATATTGGAGGTGGCTCTTGGTTTGAGGGCTGTGGTGCAATGCCTCAGCCACGCTTGTGCCTAAATGGACCCTGCCATTAGGAAAGGCAGAGAAGTCATAAACACAACAAAAACACAGAGAGAAGAAGGAAACTCTGTGATGTTTTTGTGATGTTCCAGGGAATCCTCCTGTCCAGTGAAAGTGGAGGGAGGGAAATTAAAGGATAGGGAGGAAAAAGTCTTCAGTCCCCTGCTTCTGGGGAGCAAGAGACATACGGGCTCTGTCAAATCCAGAAGCAAAAATGTCCTTTTGGTGGCTGAGTGAATGGATGATTGCAGCTACAGCCAACACAGTACCTGCAGCTAAATCACCTCAGTTCTTTCCCAACTCACCACGTGTATACACCCAGCAGAGGGGTGGACACTCCAGCCCTCTGTCATAGGGCTTTTTCTGGATCATTTTGTGAAAAGGAATATTTTAAAAACAGAAAACTTCTTCACAAGAGCAAACCTGCCTTTCTAAATCCTTCCCTTTTATAAAAACTGTGCCTTAGAGGAGCAGTAAGCAGTATATAACCTATCAAGGTCACAGGGCTTTAAGTCCTAGCAGAACACTATGGTTCAGCCCACACTGGATAAACAAAACTCATGGCTTATATGCACACCAGAAAATAGCCATCCAATTCTATATCTTCCTTTCTAATGTATCTTTCCTTACTAACATAATTTTTGTGAAAAGGTTTAGAAGCCCACTGGGTGTGTATTCTGCAATGAAGAGTGGCTGTTTTAAGAGTTCACAATCCAAGTTGCTGACAGCACTCATGATATTCCCTTGGATCTCCAGGGTTTAAACCACAGCACTCCCTGAGGACACAACCCTCTCCTCACACTCCTGCTCTCTCCTTTGCACTGACAGCAGGCTATGCAACACCCATAGATTTGTTTTCCAGTACCAGTGCTATCACACTGAGAAGGTACTGTGAAATACTTCAAGGAGTAAAAGAAGTACTAGGTATGTTTTGCTTTACATGAGGCTGGCTTTGGGTAAGAAGGTAGCTTGTTCCCCAACACCTAGAACTTGTAATAACTCTTGAAAATGCAGCCTCCATGCATGAACATTCAAAATGGCCTTTTTTCCCTCATAAACAGACAACCCCTTCTTAAGGCATTATTAGTGGCATATGAACCTTTATTCTGTATCACAATACTCTAGGCAATAATAGTCAGAATGATGATAAAATGAACCATTTTAATCACCATTCTGGACCATACTTTCTATATATATTGTAAAAAGAAGAGTCCTGTACATTTTTATTCCAGGAAGACAAATTGTGGCAAATTGGAGTGCCTTTGTATAGTACATTACTGAAAATTGATTGATTAGTTCAAATACTGATTAGCTCAGTATTAATAACCACAATTTTTAAGTTTATAGAATGTATGGACATCTCCTGACATCTCTGGGATGACAAGAAAACAGATTTCATCCTTTCTAGTGTAACTCCATAGGTAAGACCAAGTGTAATTCAGTTTTAATCAACATTCACTGATAAGGGTAAACTAATCATAMAGAAGGAGACAAAGGACCAAGTTTTTAATCCATTTGTTCTTAGAATGAAAGACAAGTCAGAGTTCAGCTAATATTCCGTTTTAGACCTCTACTAGTTTTCCTTTTAGCTGGGTTTCCCTGCCACTTCTTATAGACCCAACAGGGAAAGGTGGYACTGAGCAGAAAACACCACTGGTTGCTAAGGATTTGTCTCCTTCATAGGGTCAGCAACACAGAGGGAGAAAATAGCAGAGTGCACTTATTGAGGCTGACAACAAGGTGAAATGTTTGGGTGGTTAGCGGGACATCCTCAGAGGAAAAGTAACTTTGAGCATTAGAAGAGGTGACAGAAAAAAGATTAGATGTCTTCCTGTAGTTGGCATTACTTTAATCCTGTAGCTTTATTTCCAGACACATGCACACTTCTCTACACTGTTCCCCTGCAAATATTATTAGTGTTTCCACAGAAAAAAAATATTATAAAGAGAACAGAGGTTTTAAAAAATTATTTTTTAAAAACTTCTCCTGCCCCAGAGAAAAAATATTGACTATCATCACTTGATTTCTTTGCTTTTTAAAAATTTGCATTTCAAAGAATAAGCCAAAGACAAAGAAGAAATTCTACAGTAGCATCAGCTTAATTAAAACAATTGCTGAATATTAATTTTCCCTCTCCTCTCCACAGAAAGACTGGTGCTACTGCAGCACTTGCATGATATGCATACTGAAGGCAGGAGCTCTGTTGAGCTTTAATTTCAAGTGAAAGAACATCTATTGCATTTTCATGCTTGTTAGTGCAATTATAATTCAATTTTTTCACTGCAATAATGCCTAAGCAATACCACTGAGATTCATTCTTCTGTGCAAAGCACAAACGTGCTGACACAACCCCCAGAAGGGCTGGATGATTGCCAGCCCCACCTTGAAGGCACATGTATGATTTAAAGGCTATGTCTACAACAATGTTTTTGACAAGACTTGTGCATTTGGCACTAGCACAAACTCCTGAGCTAGGAAAGGTGACGTGAACAGGAGCTTTATCACGTTTTTCTATTGTGCTCACACACAATGCAAACTCTGCAGCTCTGTCTCTGCAGGCAGCAGCTGAAGTGAATGTGGTTCACGATGGAGCACACGTTGATCCAGGCACGTTCCCAAAGCCCACTCAASAGGATACAAGCACTGTGATTTTGGCTAAGCACATCATCTCCCCCTGTGCTCACAAGTGAGTAGATAGCTCACAGGCAAATACAGTATTTTTGATTCAGTGTCATACCAGAAGGCCTTTCAGAACTCCAAGTGATTAAAAAGCTGTGGACACTGTGCAGCATAAAGGGCACTGTGTGTGCACATAAACACACACTCTCGACACCCTCTTACACCCAGAGAACTGAATTGAAGCRTTGACAGCTTAAAACAAGCACCAGAAAAACAGTCACAAAAACCCTCAGACAGGGAACAATGTGGGAGGTGCCCAAAATACCCTCATACCTTCTCCAGGGATACATAGGATGGTCCTGGCTGGACAAAACTTCTACATCTCAGTGAACCCAACCAGCTTCAGTAAAGCACGGGAAATCCAGAGGCCTCTCACTCCTCAGCCCCAAGGACTGACAGAGTAGAAGAGACAAACAGCCCAAGSCACAGRCCAGCATGAYTGGCACMGCTGCCTTGACTCTCAAGTAATATMATCACCAGCTGTGTCAACCCCACCCACCACTACCAGACCTGCAAGTCATTAAGCCTCACCTTGTTTCAATTAAATTATGCTCTGCTTTGCAGCACCTTTGTCTTAGCTGGACTCTACTCTTGCCAGATAACTTTGCCCTGGCTAGAAAGAAATTTTGTGCTGTGAAGAAATCTTCTAGAAGTAAATTTGTATTTACAGAGAATAGCAATAGTAAAACAAACATAGCACCATCTTTCTGGCACCTCAAGAACTGCACAGCCTTATACAGGTGTGCTCCTGTACCATTTGGCTTGGCTGGAATCACAGGAGAAAATCACCAGCCTGTTTCAGAGACCACAAACTTGCTCTGCATGTAATGCTTGTATTAGCTCCTGCCATATTCAGCAAGACCTTTCAAGSTTAAGTTAGTACAAAATCTGAGTTTTGGAAAAGTCACCTTCATTAGCTGAGATGGGCTGTGGCAGTGGCAATGCAAGCCATGGGCTGTCTGTGACACAGAGGGTGGAATTGTCTCCCTCAGCACAGACCTGAGCCTTCCTGGGCTCTGAGGCAGGTTTGGCGATGTAGGAGTTGGGTCGGGTTGGCAAGGGGTGGAATGGGGGCAGGCATCCAGACATCTGAGCTCTGAAATCACTTCTCCCTTCTCTGCAAACTGCCACAGGCAAGTCAGGGGCATCCCTGGGAGCAGCTCAGCTCCCCACCTGTACTTGGAATGACAACCCCATTATCAGTCCCATCTCCAGTTTCCCCATCCATTGCTCTATCAACAGCAAGCTCAGCACAGTGGTCAGTGTTGGCAGCGAGGCCACCACYTGCCTTCTCTGCGACCAGCACAGGCTCCTGCAGGCTTGATGAGGCATAAACCCACGAGTCCAGAGGTTTATTTTATCCAGGGACTTTAAAAAAGGAATTAAGTCAGTCTCTCCTCCTCAAGCTTGACTGCGGCATTTCTAACAATACCTCTCATCTCTGCCTAATTGAGTCCTTAAAATCACTTTCCTTAAAATAAAAGCATACCTTTGACACTCTTCTGATTCATCATGATGTAACAATACTAGCAAGTGGTTTAAAAAACAAAATAATTTAGAAAATAAAATGCACCTTCATTTATTTGGKAATTTTTCCAACAGAAAAACACCGACAGCTTTTATGATACACCATGGAAGTCAGTGAAATATCTGCTGCCTCTTAGAACCCTTTTTAAGGTTAGAGCTTTACTGTGAGTAAGGAAAATTGTAATTTTGCTTCTTGGCCTCATTTAAATTAGCTTTGTGTGGCATGCTTTATATAATTAGACATAAAGATTCCCATTTTCACCAAATAAAACCATCAATACATTAATCACCATATTTGCATTAGCTGGTCAGCCTGTTCCATTTACTAACACTCACTATCTCCCTGTGGAGCTCCAGCTGGCCTCTGGCAGAAGAGGCTTGGCAAGACCTTTTCTTGGTTTGTTTAGTGCCAGCTCTTTTATCAAAGAGAGATCAATTGAGGACAGCTACACTAACTTGTTCTGGCAATCTTCACCTTTAAAATCTGTTAGTAAAAGGTGGGGATTCTTTAAAGCTTTTGGGTAATAAGTAACAAAGTACCATGTCTGAAATCATTCTATAGGAAAAGAACAACAGCTTAGAAGATAGCAATAAACATACTGTAGGCTAACTGCAAAGGTAATCCAAATCTCATGTTCATTTAAATAACATGTTTCCATCATGCTGACAGCCACAGAGATAAAGGGAAGCAGAAGAAGGTGCCACTGGACTCTATGATGTTTTTGTCCACCATGGAGTTTTATTTGATCTCTTATTTGCACCTGAAGAAAATCCAATTCTATAATCTTCTCCCTTGCTCTGAGATGAATAAACTCTACTTTCCCCAAAGATGACAATCAAACATTGATCACAGTGACAAGTGCCAGCCCTAGTAGTCCTTAAAACAAATTAATTCCATTAAGATATAATGACTCACCATTGTGAAAAAGCACCACTAATATTTGGATTCCATGCATCTCCACAAGACACAGGCTTTTGAAGCAGTCGTGAATATTATTGTGAAGCAGCCAGTAGGAGCACCAGTTTCATCTGAAGAAAGGCTCTTGTCAACAACAAATTTAATAAAACCCCTATGGTATTGATTTTGTTAATTTGACAAGCAAACAGCATTTCTCAGTTTACAAGTGCTCCTTCTTCATGTCAGTTTTTTCTCCTGTCATGTCTGTGGTGACGGCCCATCTTTGCACATCATCCCATGATAGCTGCCTGCTGCCCTCTAAAGGTCCACATTAAGGGCACTCCAGCCCTGCACCACCCACTGAATGTCCCTGTCTGGAGTTTCAAGCTTCCAGGTCTCTGTCACTCTGCACCCAATGTAGATGCAGGAAAAAGCAGCTGAGCAGCTGCTGCATGGCATGGGCCATCCCCACTGTGGCTCCTACAGCCAGTGCTGGAAGGCAGAGGTGGCTAATTCATCCTTCTATGCCTGGTTGTGTGGCCACATAGCTTGACAAATGCCAAAAAGCTGTGCTGTTGCTGTCATCCAGCTGCATTTGACTCTGCACCTTCGGGCCTGTGCACATCTCAGCTCTTTATTTTGAAAATGAATCGTAGAGATGGACCGTGGAGTGGCCTGAACTTCTTGATGGCTGTGGAAAGTGAGGAAGGACTACTTTGTCAGTACCAAATTATGGAAAACCTAGTGATAGTATAAAGTACCAAGGCCTGAACCACAGGACCCGAGCCAAAGTTGATCTCTAACTGGAAAATGTTATGAATATTGGTTTTATMCACATTAATGAGATATTGTTATATGTGTTCATTTATGGGCAAAACATGTATTTACCATTTTGTATCTAGAAAGGGGATATGGCCAATTATTAGGGGGCTACAGGATCAAAGACAACTCCCTTGGTTCCTCCTTGAGCTCGAGCYAGGCTTTGGGAGAAAGACAACAGGAGAATGAAATCAGAAATTGTGTCAGCTTCTTTGATTCACAGTATAAAATCTGAGCTACTGTCACAGCAAAGTTGGGGGGCCTTGTGGCCTGCAACATGGATACACCACAGGATTTCCCAGTTCCTGGGTGTGGCTCTCCGGTTTGCTGTGTCAGCTTCCCCCTAGAGTTGATGTGTGGACATGGATGATGGTAAAGTATCAGGGTAACTGGGGATGTAACTTTCTTAATCACTATAGGCATTTCTTTTGTAGCAATGATCAGGTGCATTGCTTATCCTTCTGTGATTCTTTGCAGTTCTTCTGCTTATCCTTCTGTGAGTCTTTGCAGTTTTACACTACAGTAAATGACACACACTATTCTTTAAGCTGATGTCTGTGTCTGTGTCTCTGACCGCGGCAAAACACGGTGTCAGACTCCCCATCTTAAATTATTAAACAGGGATACATGTTTATATGACTTGAGATTCCCAAGATATTGTGGAGAACAAAAGAATAGCTGCGCTCAGAAAAGAAACTGGAAAGTTTCTGATAGAAAAAAGATCAAYCAACCCTTTCCCTTAGTTTGCTCTCCTTGGGAAATGTTTTGTCTTTTATCAGGTACAGGGAGAGTCAGACTATTCTGCAAATCCCCAGCAAGTTCTCTATCAAACCTTCACCTTTGCTGCAATTAATTATCTCAGTCCAGCAGAGCGTTCTTATCAGGGACTRCACAATTCTCTGCAAACAGGGATAACAACACGCTGCTATTCCTCTGTGTGTCTCTGACAGCTCCAGCTCAGTGCAGCTCTCTGTACTCACAGAGAATGTCAGTAGTGATGGAAGTGGGAAGAAAAATCTCCTCAGAGGTAAAAAAGAAAATGTGTTACACCAGCATAACCATGTRAGAGTTATACAATGAGTATTTTTCACTTTTGGATTGTGCATTTAATTTCTCAGATTAACACTGTGCTGCGATGCCATGTAAAGTTATTACACCATGCTCAGGAAAACCAGATGACAGGACTTCCATTTCAACATTTCAACAAAGCAGTCCCTGTGGAATGCCCAAAAGAAATCACTTCCTTAAAATGATTTTCTTCTTCCAGCACATCTTCAATAATCTAACCCTCAAACATTTCCAAGTCCTTCCAAAAACATTGGTACAGATAAATTTTTAATTAGCTTTCTAACAGACTTCTCTATTACAACATATAAAGCGCTGTAACTCACAAAGAAGCCTTGTAGACAAGCTGTATTTCTTTTTATGGGCTTCAACTCAAGCAGTTAATTAAATGCTGCTGAACTCATTCTCCTGTCGCACAGCTCTGTAACCCATTAAAACATTTTCCTCTGGTGCAMCCACACTGCACTCATAACTATTCTGTAGCCACTGACTCTTAACTAAACAATACAAAAATTAATTTTACACTCATCGCTGAGCCACTTCAAAAATCCCGTAGGCCTGGGGACTGGAAAGGTGAACAGCATCCGCACACTGTGAGCTTGAAGAGGCCACGTCTGATGTCTCACTGGGCTTCCACAGCGGCAGCCACAGCCCGGAGCGACCTGAAGGGCTGRGGCAGTGGGCAGGGCGCTGGGGGGATGGGGACGCGCTGCAGGGACGGGGACATGCTGCACTTGTCCCCGTGGGTGGCAGCCACTCTCGCCAGCCGAGCTGCAGGAGGAGCGGGACCCAGCGAAGACTCATCCCCGCCACAGGCATGGCCGCTCGCTGCCTCAGGGACTCAGCGCCAGCCGCACTGAACSCTTCGSTACAAACAAGGCTCTCAAAGAMTCSCTTCCAGAAGAAAAAGRAATCGCTGCAAGCCAAATAAGAGAMAAGGCTGGTTTAATGTTTTRTTGCTATGTATTTGTGACTAAGCTAAGTGARATGTGACAGATTCCTCAGTCGGCTATCAGAGACTCACAGTAAGAATAGATGATCAAGGGATAGGCTTTTTTATGGGAAAAGGTGGCAAGCTGTTGGCTCCTTTAGCAGAGAATGAAAATGAGAAGCACGTGTGATAAAGGAAACGGAAAAACAGAGTTACCACAGAGCAAAGAACTTCAGGAGATACCTCACAAAGCCAGTTGCTTGGAATTGGGAAATAAAAATGCGTGGAAGACATGGGAGAGTGACTTCAGTTTTYCCAGCAACTGGAAAATAATGGAAGGAAATGAATAGCTTTTCACATTTTGGAACCACGTCCAGTGAGGATTATCCAACAAATGCTGTAATACTGTACAGCAGGAGGCAGCACAGGTGGCAGGGCAGACTTCTATGTGTGAACCCTTGTCTGCAAGAGCTGGAACAACCCAATTAACTCTTTCACAAGAAGCAAATKACATCCAGATACACACCTATTCTAAGAAAAATAGGATTTTGAGGCAAAATCAGAAAAAATGGGAGTGGACATGAAGGATCCAATTTCTTTTGTGGGAATGATTTGATTTTGAATTGAGAAAACACAGAAASAAAAGACATCTTAAAAAATAGCCTGTAAAATCTGGGAATAAAAAGCTAGGATCAGATCTATTTATTTTTTTAAGGGTGCTTGGTTCAGGATTTGATTTAGACAATGCATAAAGTAAAGGAATTTTTTTTTTTAAACCCATAAAATTAATTCCCAGCTATCTTTGATGTGACAGGTAGATTTTTACTGTTCACCTGCCCAGTAATTTATGCTACCAGTAACAGCATTTGTCAACAACTCTACTAACTGAATTAGCTGAATTAAAAAAAACAAATTGAATTTGCGAGCTATAGCAGGGAGAAGTAGTAAGCAATTGATGTAAATATTTAGGGCATAAAATATTTGATAAATATTCTTATCATTATGGTTGAAGCTCAGTATTTTTAAATAGTTTTCAATTATTCTGGCCCATTTCCCTAGATAAGGAGACTTGAGTAAGCACTTSCAATATGCCTCATAGGAACAAATACTCTATCAGTTAAAAACTCTTCCTGGTACATTTCAGCCCCCCCACCCCCCACCCCCACCTAGAAAAAAGTAGCACAACTTGCTGAAACAGCTTCCTTCCTAAAGGAATACAGGGCAAAATATCTACTGACAGCATCCTGGGAGGACAAGAGCAGATCAGAATGAAAGCCTACAGAAAGGATTCCACAGGGCTCGACAAAGAGATTAAATCTGAGAGATAACTTGAAAGGCACCTAAATKATATTGCTAGGAGAAAGACTGAAAACAATACAACTAACACAGAGGCATCCAGGCACAGTGAGCTCTGGGGAGCACCCACAGCCCTGTACAGAGGAAAGGAGCTGGAATGTCCTCCTATAAAGGAATCTTCCTGCTTTAATAGCCTTAAAAAAAAGCTATCGYCCTTGCATGATGTTTTTACACCAAAAGACAGAGCAAGTTTTCTACAAACACCCCAAAAGGCAACGTAAGGYACAGTATATGTGCAAGAAAATTATGAACTCTCAATGTCTGTGCATGAAAATTAACTCATGAGAAATGACACAGAATATATTTACAGAAGCAATAATAAAATATGAGATAGCTGCAGAAGGCAATTAAAGCTTATTTTCTCGGGTGGCTATGGAATTACATACTGAGGCCATAAYGCCAATTCAAATGACCATAGCTTTCTCTAATTGCTGCCTTGCTGTTTAAGGGTGAGAGAAAAGTGCTGCCAGAGACACTATGGACTGAACTGCTTCTAAAAACACACCAAGGTCACAGTAGTGGGCAAAACACAAAGGAAAAACCATGTGTTTTACTGCACTGGCCAGTACTCTGTTTTCTCTGTCAATCCATGGAAATTTCAGCACTGGAAAAATTGTAAGACAGGCTAGGATCATGGTCTAGCAGAAGTACCTGTGTTGTCTTCCTCCTAGAAACAAGAATACAGAAGAATTCGTTATTTTTTCAACATCTCCACAAAATGAAGCTAATCTGAAAGTCTTAGAAAAGGACTGAAAAGCAACAAGAATCAAAAGAGGGAAAAAAATTCCCCTTTGAGAACATCCACGACATACAGGGTACCTGCAAGGTATAGCAAGCCCTGATAATCAGACCACACACCTGAATGAGTTTTGCAAGACAATAGCAACATTGGATAATTTTCTGTTGGTAGAGTGGAAAAGAAGTAAAGAACAGCAACTTTTGCTTTAAGAGGAGCTAAATATTTGAAGACAAACCTGATCCAAACCAGTTAAGCCAGGAGATGAAGGCATTGAAAGAAAGGAAAAAAGGGGTCTGAGCACTTTCCTCAGAGCCTTGCTGAGTTTCTTCTTTCTTGTATGCCGTATTTAAGTCCTGTCCTTGAGCCTTGCTCACAAAGACATAAAAGAAGTTGAAGTAAACCCATATCTCTCAAGAAGGCTTCAGCAAAATGACATCTTTCTCTTTGACTAAAGAGAAAACCTTTCACTAAAAGAAATTTATGAGAATTATAAAATTTATGAAAGAGAGTAATTCTGCCATGTTCTTCCCGTTGTTTGATATTTCTAATATTCCCATCCATGTTTAAAAGCCCTTTATGACTCTCAAGCCTAACACTGCTTCTCTTTCAATTAAAGGGAAGCTAAATGAAAAACTGAGATAATTTGGCATCTCCTCAAGTCATTGTTAATTTCTGGACCTAAGGTTAAAGGAACTTGCCCAAAATTAGAACTCTGCTCCTTAGGAGACCCTCCCTGTGCCACATAATTCTCTGCTTGAGCTTTGACTCTTGCTCCCTGTCATTGCTGTGCCAGTTACCATCGCTGCCCATGCACACGGCACGGATGAAAACCAGCAGCGAAGCTCGTGAGTGGTTTTTAAACCTGTACAATTCAGGATGATCCCGGAGCATGCAGGAAGTCATGCTTTCAATTGGTGAATGTCCTGGGGAAGAATTAGGAATGAGAGGGAAGTTTCCGAAGCACGCGGCAGAGTCTCCCCAGAGAACAACTCTCAAAGCAATACCACGTTGCTTTTATTCCGTGCAATGCCATGGTTTTCACCCCACTGCCCATTTGTCGATACACACCCAGTCCCCCACATTGTGACACATTTTCCGTCAGGCCGAATCCCTCGGTGCCCTCGGACCGTCGCGCACTGGTGACATCTGGTGGCCACAGCACGCGCAGCAGCAGCCACACCACCGCCTGAGCTACTCGGCTCCCGAAAACAACGTCGGACTTATCATCTAAAAGCACATTTGCCGTCAKTCTCTTGAGCTTAACTTCTGCACTGGCACGAAATCAAATATTACAAATCTGAACCCAAACCTAACCTCTCGCAGTGTTCAGCTCCTCCAAATATCAAACGACACTCCAGCAACAGACTTTTATTCCTTGCTTTCTTTCCTTTTCCATACCAGGACTTGCTGCTGACGATCTTTTTAGAAGTACAAGCAATCTACTATATCACAAGTGTTTTCAAAATAGAGAAAAAGAGCCTGCAATACAGCCAAAAAAAAATTTTAATTTTTTTTTTTTGCCATAAAGTTATGCTACTTGCAGCTGCTTGCACCTTTTGCCTATAGAAATGGATTCAAGTGGGTCAAGCCTCTTCAGACGAGAAATAATAAGCGTAACCTATTAAGCTCATAATTTGAATGGATCCTTTGCCTAGGGCATGTTTTTTGTTTT
>NW_026623324.1:1560770-1600729 GCF_030028575.1 Malurus melanocephalus | reverse complement strand
ATTCATCCCCAGTACATTTATGCAAYATGCATTTAGGCTGGTATCTTAACACTTTAGTGAGCTTCTCAAGGTGATTATTTGTACAGAGGCACTTCAACAAAGCTTAAAAAGGGAATTAAAAATCAGAAAAACTGGGCCTCTTCTCCTTTCTGGAGCCTTAGACACACTTACACATACAAAAACAAAGCTAGTGGTTTTATACACCCACCATGCTGACACAACACAGTTGCCCRTAGTCATGATACAGGAAAAGAAGCTGGACCCATCACCCAAGCTCACGTGAGACCTCATTTCCTGCTCCAGAGTCAGGCCTCACTTCAAGGCAGCACCACTCCACGAGCCATCCCTTTCTGTACAGTCTGCAGGTGGCCTTCCAGCTTCTGGTCTGGATTGTTAGGGCTCCATCCCCTCATATGGGAACTCCATCCATTCAACCTTCATTTCTAGCCCAGCCAATTTGTTTGCAATACCTCCCCACCCTGTAAAATCCCAGGGAAGGGACCTTGAATTAATGCTGCTGATTTCYCTTCTATGACCATCCTACAACCTCCCCTGAAAGCACAAACTCACTAGTTCAGTCAGCTGTGATTGCAGTGAAGGAAGCTCAAAAAGAATTCCCCCACGTAATCCTATGATACCATATTGAGGAAGCAGGAAGACACCTCTGTGAACTTTTAAAACTTCTTTTTGTTTGTTGTTTGAGTCAATTAGTTCTCCTATGTTTGTAATGCAATTCTTCCTCAATTATGCCACTTACAAGTATGACTTAATTAATAATTCTGCTGCATTGCTGCATAAACATCATCATGCCTATTAATCACGCTGGGTGAAAGAACACTGATTTCCTTTATCTGCTTTTGGTTTTGCTACATCATATAAAGCAATTCTAAATAGGTTACTTTCTTGTCAGGATTTCTACCTGACTGTTCAACGCTCTAGTTAATTAATTGGAACATAAGGTTCAGTGTTTATTAATCCTTACTTTTCCACATGCGAAGACAACTTTTATTCCTCAGATGATATTGCTGTTCCCAACTTCAACACTGTGAGCAACAGAGGAATTTGGCACTGGGCACATTCCATGCCTAYCAGAGGAATAAGGAGTCTAACAGGGTTTGATAATTGAATGCGTTAAAATTTAACTCTCCCTCCAATCAGCAGGGGTGAACAAGTATTGAACATTTATACCTGAATAGAAAGAAAATTCTGTTGCTATACTTGCTATCAGTATGGGGCAGGGGGAGAGGCRGCAGAAATTGCTTCTATTTGTTGCTTGGGTACCAAGAGATGATTTGGTTTTTGTTTTTTTTTCCCACTGCAAAACCACAGCATTTCCACACCCCAGCAACTGCAGTTGTCATAATTTGGAGTATCTCCAAGGTTCACCAAGTAGAGTAGATTCATCTTGATTTCCTCTTTAGTCTCCCAGCGAGGTAATCTATTGCATGAAGTGCCAGTGGGCAAACTTCATGTCTGTTAGTAGCTGGTTTTAAGTTCATGGGTTTATATCACTTTTCACTTACTATTTCTCATCCACTCATCACATGACTCAAATTACATCTGAAAGTTGATTACGGTAGGTCTTATAAAAACCAGCATCCTTTGTCCATCAAAATGAGCATGTCTAGCACACCAAGGAGTGAGCAAGTGAGCAACTGAAACATCATTAAATACAGAAAATCATAGGTTTCTAGGACTCTTTCCAAASGCATTTGCGACATTGTTTAAAATCCTATGACAAATGCATAAGGCTGAGGCCACAGAGGAACAACTGCAGTCATTGCTGAAATGCAATTGGTTGTATTCTGTAATACAATGGCTCAGCTATTAACTCTCTACAGTAATTCAGAGTAAGTACTTTTACTTCTCTGTAAGCACTAGAGAAGTAAAAGTATGTTGAAGTCTGGCCATGATTTGAGTGCTGTGTTTCTAGCCTTAAGAAAAGGGTGAGGTTAAGAATTTGTTTTTCAGCATTGCACCCTAAGTATGTTCTTTTGAAGTAGATTCCTCTTTGGAATGACCCTGTCCCAGGTGAAAAGACTCAAGAGCTTTTGCCATCTATCCATTTCAAGCTTTTGTATGATAAACTGGACTTCAAAATACTAAAAAAATTGGAAAATCAGCATTAACATAAAAAATCCAAGATACATGAAATACAAAGTGTCCCTTAAAGACATTCCTTCCTTCATGAAGAGACTTATAATTTCTCAGTGATGGGAAATCGTTTGGATATCTGACTGAGATGAACTGATTATCAAACACATACTTGGACAAACTTTTGGCTTTGACAGTTTTGCTTTTCTTTTGTCAAAAAAGAATAATTGWAAAGTCCCAACCTGCTCTGCTTCTAAACACAAACAATGTATCAATGACACAAATGGGACTGGCTGTGAATGCCCTACCATTTGTGTACAAACACAGCAAGCAGGGTGCAGACACAGTAGCACAGAAGGCTGCATGATCAAAAACGTAAAGGTAAACAAAAGGGCAATKATTAATCAGTAAAAACTTCATAGAAAATACCTCCTCAGCTCGTGTAGGTGGTTAGCTTTAAGAATTTTGGCTTGTTTAAAGAACCGAAACTTGGCATGACACGGCACTACTGTGCAGTTCTGCCATCAATTTGCTTACCTCTGGAATTTGAAGCTGGAGGCTTTAAACCATGTATTCTTTCAAGCTTATTGCCTTGCCCTGAAATCACACAGATGCTGTGGTGGTGAACACTGGCAGTAACATTCTGTCTCTCCCACAAATGTACTGCTGCAGAATCTGTACTTTAGGGAGATGAGATTTACAGYACAACTTTAGGCACTCGACTTCTGCAGCTCAGTTATGAGCCAAGGCTTTCCATACTATCCACTGAGCCTCTAGAGACCCATTCAGAGCTCGCTCTTCCAGTTCATAGCAAGGACTTATTTCTGTACAGTCTAAATCTAGATGATGGAGTAACACTTCTCCTCCCTCATCCTTATGCTTCACATTAATTCATTAAATCCCTYCTCCAAGGTAAAGATGGAGCTGTTCCAAGAGACAATGCTTTGGTGAAAAAGACAAACTTATCCTGACATTTGAGGCAATAAGCTGTAACATCATTCTTCTACAGGGAATATTTGCTTATTTGCTGCCCATTCATAAAACAGGAGCAACCAACTAATACAGCTTTATCAGAGTAGTATTAATCAGCAGTAGTTGAAATAGGATCCTTTGATTCAGACAAAGGAAAATACCTAGTATCCTAAGGAATTTTGGGTGGCAGAGAAACATAACAAAAATTGTTCTATGAACTGGGAAATCAATCCTAAGCTGTAAAAGCTTTGACCAGTCATGGGAATCTTGAAACAAAACCCAACCAAACCAACCAAAACCAAACACTGAACTTTGTGTAATTATTTCCCTAATGTGGCAGTTCCTGGCTAAATCATTGTAACCAGTTGTGACTGGAATTGTTCCTTACCAAAGTTAAACTTTAACTTGCAAGAAGCCTGTGCTGTGAAAGGAAAGTATGTACAGCTGTGGTGTATTCAGTTCTCAGGCTGAGTTAGAGCTCCCCTTTGTGTGTGAAGTCAAGGCATTTACTGCTGCAGCTGCTGTTTACCRCTAAAATATGGTGCCTTTGATCGCAGCTCTGAAAGTGCTTCACGAAAAAGGATGAAGTCCTTGTGCTCATCTTACAGACCAGCACTGCAGTGTAAGCAAAAAGAAATTGAATGACTCACCAAACATCAAAAGGCAAGCTTGCCCTGGAGCCAGGGTGTGATCTCCAGTTTGTACTGCCTGCAGCTGTAACTTTCCTGCTGAACTTATTGCACTGAAAACTGCAGAAAAGTAAAGCCATTTCGAAGATGTTGTTCAATATTGCATTTTCAAGACAAAATATTAAAATGTATCAGTAAAAGAGTAAAGGAACATTATTTATTTCATTCCAATGTAAGCAAATGTTTTTAGAAGCTTACATCTAACTGGCYTTTTAAACAATTTGCAGAAGTCCTAAAGTACTTGTATTTTATAACCTCAATTGTGAACTAAACTGGCTGCATCAATTCAATGCAATTACATGGGCACACTTTTTTAAATCTTCCTTGAAACAGCACTGTTAATTATTGTTGAAAGTGGCATGGGAGAGGTCACTGAACTGATAAYACTTAGGTTCAGTGATTTTAACTCTTTGATATTGGACACCTCTGGGGACAAGCCTACCTAGACAAGCTAGTGCAGCATTTTGATTTCTTAACCTACTGAGGATTTTATATAAGAATTGAATGGGGCAGTTGAGAAAGGCACACAGGGGAATAAGACAACCTGAACATTGGCCTAAAATGAGGAGAGATGCATTTACTTATAAATATGGTAACAATAGAGCAATGACAGAGAAGAGTGATTTAAACTAATCTYAGATGTATAAACCACAGCAAAGATGAGGAAGAGATGAAAGTCTTAATACAGTGAACAAGATTGTAAGTCAATTAGTGTAATTTATGAGAAGCCTCATGACCAGAGTACAAATCATAAAATGCAAGGCTTATTAAATATGGGGAACTGATGGAAATGTTGCTTTACTTCTTAGAGATTCATATGCTTGCTCAGTAGTCCAAAACAGAACAACTAGAGGTTTTGATGRAAATCTCTGTGAACCTATTTGAAAACAGGATACTCTTCAATCTCCTTWCTTCAAACTGACAAAACTAGACTTCAGTACCAGAAGGACTTGAGTATATGCTGAAAAATAATAGAAAAATTAACTTTTGATCATAGGTATGACTCAAAACAAATTCTGTGTGAGAGAAATGTGATTCAATGGCAGGACCCAGCACCTCACGTTGCAAAACTTCATTCAATTGGCCTTGGCCCATTGGTCCAGTCCATCCAGATCTCTGTACAGAATCTTCCTACTCTCAGTGATCAACACTCACACCCAATATGGTGTCACCCAACCTGTCGTCTCTTACACCATGCTGAACCAACACTCTGCAGTTTTGATCCTCTGACTTCCTTTCCAGTGAGAAAAAGCCAACTGGCTTACATTACAAGAATTAGATACTGATAATGASTCTAGCTCACTGCTTCACACGATAAGTCCTGAATTGCCATTTCTAAGCACTTTATTTTACAGGAAGGCTTTTGTGGACTACAGGATCTCTGGGATTTTTCAGTGTTAACAGCAAGAGAAACTTAAACTGGACTATACAGAAAAGGAAGAAGCAAAGACAAAACTTTTCTACTTAGGCTTCTTTTCAACTGTAATCCAGCCTCATTCTATTCTGACTTCCACAGGTATTCAAAAAAATCCATCGGGTATCACAAAAATTAATAATTCTCAAAACCAGCACTACAGTCATTGCACACAAAAGCTGAGGTTATTTTTCCTTTTTGAAAAGCATTTACTGTATGTATATTTGTACTATACTTTTATCATGGGACTACCTCCAGCAGTATCTGTTGGAGCACACATAAGCCAGACCCCCTCTACCTGTCTGAAACACAACTAGAAAGAGGGAGTACTGCCATTTCTCTTCCTTGCAAACYCTGAAAGTTCTTCTACCTGAAAGTATTAAAAGGTTTTAAGGTAAAGGGGGAAAAACTCTTCTAGGGATGTATTTACAGCTTTAGGAGTATCTCTCTTGGCTTTTAGTATCTACAAGCACATAATATGCAAACACAATGAGTACCCCTGACTTGCTGGAAATAATTCAGAAACCTGTTCAAAAAATGCAAATTGGTAATAGGCATACTTTTCTTCCAAACATACTGTGTTGTTTGAAACGGCACCTGACGGTAGCTCTGTAGGCCTAAGGAATATACATACTCATTCTGTAGAGTTTCTCAAAATGATGTGATGAGTGATGACTCCATATTATAACRCTCTTGATATGCTTTAGATAGTATCTGTTCTTCTAGCTAATGACAATACAGGTTTGGTTTCTTCAGGAAAAATCTACTACACTGGAACTGCAAGGACTCTGCCCCTTATTTGGAATACCTAATACTGCAATCTCAAGTATCAGCAACTGTATCAAAAATGTGTTAGGTAACAGTCACGTTAGCTCCTCATAACTCGTACACCATTGTGATCTGACTAGTTACATTAAAAAGAAGGTGGCTGGTGATAATGGGATCTTTTTTATTACCTCACACTTGTATGCAGACCTTAGTATTACCATTATAACTCTGTATAAAATAAACTGCCTTTGCAGCTTGGT
This sequence comes from Malurus melanocephalus, assembly GCF_030028575.1. Taxonomy (NCBI): domain Eukaryota; kingdom Metazoa; phylum Chordata; class Aves; order Passeriformes; family Maluridae; genus Malurus; species Malurus melanocephalus. The sequence goes on along the minus strand of NW_026623324.1, from coordinate 1,594,532 downwards.
TTATAATCTTGGGTGCCACAGTGACACACACAGGCCATGTGAATTTCTGTTAGGCAGCCAGTTCCACTGTAAGCTCAGCATAGGCATGTCTTTATGAGATTGGGCTTGCAACCTTATAAATTCAATATATAATTCACTATAATTCCATTTGTATTTCACTGTATCTTACCTGTTGCCACTGTGCAAATAGATCCTTCCTAACTGAAAAATGAGCTAATGCACCCCATGACATGATCAAGGAAGAGGGATGTTCACAAAAGAAGGTGTTAAAAAAGGAAAATACTGGCTTCATTTGCCTAAAAAARCCCCACAAAACAAACAAAAAACCTCAAGGTATCAAATCACCCAAACAACCAATGGACCCTCCCAACAAAAACCCCACAACAGAAGGATATTATTGCTTACCTGTATTCTTGATGCTGAATGAGATGCTGAGCTTATTTATATCCACTAAGATCCTCTATCTCCTCTAAGATAGCCAGMCAACATTGTAAAAAGCAGCAAAAGACATATTATGGTCACATGACAAAAAAACCCAAGCTTATGCCATATGTTTCTGCCCGCATCTAGTGCAAGATATAGGAATGTTCATGTTATTGTACTGGATAATTATTCTTAGAGTAACAATTACATTATAATCTTCTGAGAACAGCCTGGACATAGTCTAAAGCTCCTGGTTCTTCAGCAGAGAACTCCTTTGTATATGTTAAGAAAGCATTAAAATATATTTTTCAAGAAAATTCAGGTCACTTGGCAAACCAGTAGCTACAAAACATTTATTTTTTAAATAAAAACATTTAAATCATCAGGTTTTGCAAAACAGCATATCAAGTGTTCATCTTAATCTCTGTAGTATAAGCACCTTCAGTTTTATGCTRAAACAATCAATATAAATTATTATTTGGTCAGGCTATCCACCTACATTGAAATAAATATTCTTTTAACCAAGACAGGTCACGTAATGCATACCAGATTTCCAGATTTTTGCAGAAAATTTTTCTAGTGACAAGTGAATTACAGACTGAAACCATGATTGAATKTTTTTTTCTTTTTAATTACAGTGAAGACTGGCCTATAATTTTAAACTATAAAAACAATTATAAAGCACTACAGACTATAGCTTAAAAAAACTGCATCACATCAGAGAAATATTTGAGATTGCTTACCTAAACTGTCTCAGAATAAGTGATGGAACACAAACTCCTAAATCACTTAGAATGCACCAGGCTGGCCRTATCATGTCCCAATCTTATAGAAAGTACCCACTGAACAGGAATAGAAATCTCCGTTTAATTGCAAGAGAGATAARCCACTAATGAGTGAAAACAATAGAGCTCAAAGAGCTTTTTATGCTGATATTATTGATTACAAAGCAACACCTGAAATTATACAAACCTTAAAAATACAAACAGAACAGAACAGAAGTTTACAAGTCAAAATACTTCAGCACCTGAGATTTTCCTGTAGAAAGCCAAATAGAGATACTTTCTTCAGAAACATATAATACAATCAGCTCCCTTTCTCTCAGTATTATACAGRAATAATTGATAAGAAAAATTTGAAATATACACAATTAATTCAAATTAAGCCTTGAAGGTAAATGTGCTATCAATCTATAATTAAAATTTGATTAATGACATAATTTTATGAAAACAYTTTGTATCAAAACTGGAATAGACAATCTACTGAAGTGTTCTGATGAAATTAAAATTTAAACAAAAGACAAAGAACAGAAYGTGACTTGAATCATGTTGACAAAAAACTAAGAATACTGCAACAGAAACAGGTTTGCAGAAAATGCAGTAACTTGATCGGCTGTGCAAGTATTTAGATTTACAGACAACTAGTTGTTTTGTCTTTACTTTTGATAAACTAATACTTTAAGGAAATCCTTTTCTATTTTCACTTTGAGAGCTGGGAAGTTCCATTTTCTGTGTTCTGCTCTTTGTGATTAAGACTTCATGATTTCATTTGTATAATTGTATGCCATCTTCAAGGTAGACACTGTAGTGCATACCAGTCTTACAACAGAAACTTTTTCTTTTAATCCCTTGGTTTTGAAGCTTTAAGCAATTGTGTGTTCTATTTGACAACTGAACTCCCAGACCCCAGAGTAAAGGAGAAGAAAATATTTAAAACACAGCTCTTAACAAAACAGTATTCTCATGGAAACAGTAGTTTTAGTCTAACATTATCTAATTTTATTTAGGAAAACTATTTAAATGTCAAATGATCTGCAAAATTAAGACTTCAAATACTGGAAAACGAGGAATGTTCCTTTAATTCTAAAAATGCTTTAATCAGGTAAAGCACATTGTACATTTGGTTTTATTTAATCATTCACTTAGTGATACTATAAAATATTAAACTACTACTGTTATCAAAGCTAAATGTTTCTCCCCCCACAATTAATGACTTGGAATTTTCTGGAAACTTTTTATCACTGAAAACCAGTCAACCACATCTGTTTCTGTCCTTTGATTCCTAAATACAAGTAAACAGGCACTCAGTAGTACCTTCRGAAGAAAAGCTACAGAGATTTATACTGAAAGATTTCATGTTGAATTAAAGCAGTTTCAAAATTAAGTGCAATAAAATGCACCATTGGCTCACTTAAAACCAATTATCCTTAAAACCCACCAACATTCTTCAATACAAGGTGCAGCAGAGTTTAAAAAACAAGAAGGGGGCAAACCCCTCCACCACAAACAAAAAATTCAAACCCAAACACTGTAGTCTTCAAAAGGTTAAGAGTACAAATATTTACGTTCCAGTGTATCCTTACCTACAAGGAATGCTGTTTCACATTACCAAGTATGTCAAATACCTTTACTCCAATGCAATACTGAAGTTAACCTTCTCAAATCGATATGGTGGCTGAAACTGAAATGTTTATACAAGCAGTGTAACTTTCCGGAGAAACTTATGCACACAGTAGTAAGTTCTCTCAATATATCAAATGCCAGCAAATAACCACCTCCTTAATGAGGAGTGAACAGTACCAATGCCTCAAATGCCTTGTCCCTCTCCCTGAATCTACAAGCCACAGAGGCAAGCTGCAGACCACCACTTAGGTGAAATTCTTCTTGACAGAATAGAAGCTTGTTCTATATGTCTTTCATTTTTCCAAAGTGAGAAAGTTAAATTTCTAGCAAAACCTCTCAAACCTAAAGAAAACTTCTGTGACACTGCAGAGGGAGGTGGGCATATTACTTTAGTCATCCAAAATATACTTATGAGTTCACTTAGAATACTACTTTGCAGCATTGTGCTTTTAGAGTTATTAACTGGGATTCCAAGGAATATTTGAAAAAGGCACCTACTACACCTAGCTGCCCATTTTAACAATTTTGGTACTATTTGTCACAGTACATCAAAAAACAGCAGCACAAAGCATTAGACGGACAATAATTTTATATTTGTTCCCCTTTATGAAGCAAACATCTTTAAAATGAAAGGCACTCAKGACAGAAACTCTCTCTCAAGTTCATATATAGATGGCCGACAAGTTTTGCTCTTCATTCTACACAAAGGCACAGTGCAGTCTCTGTTTTGACCTTCCACATCAATATCAAGTAATGAGGGCATGTGGCAGTTAGTTCTTTCCTCAGTATCTGGCAAGAAGTTAACATCTGGATCTACACTGCCCTCTAAACATTCAGAGTCTTTAGAGTTTGGTTTAATAATATGGGGGATAATCTGCCACGCATCGATTTTACTTCTCAGAGAAGAAGGTCGAGGTCTTGAGATAGTGTGAACAGCGCTTTGCTTTTCATTTGAAACACCACTGTGATTGCTTCTTTGTTGAGAAGATGGAGAGGGCAGAGTTCCAGGAACTGACAGGACTGGGAGTCTGGAGACATCATTGGTTGAAGCAACTCCGTTAGCTAGGGGAAAAAAAGACCAAACAAAAAAAAAAGACCAATTTAAATGATGTGACTTCTTGAATTCTTTGCCATTTGCAAACTAGGCTACCACAAACAGTAGTGGCTTTTCTGCCACAAGAAAAATTAAGAGGCTTGTACATTGTGGGGAATGTCCTAAGACCAGACCAGTGGTGCTCAAGTAGCRTATCTGCATCTATACTTTCTGCTACTGGCAACCACAATTTATTTTTTATTGCTACAGAAGAGATGTAGAGAGAAAGCACTAATCACCCAATAACTGGATGAATATTAACACTTGAATAAAGCCCCAKGAATTGATCCAATTATTATGAAGAATTACACATGCATAAAGTACCATGAAGAATATTACATTTAAGCCCCCCAGAATATCATAAATAGTATTGAAATTTAGAATTTCTTTTAAAAAACTCATTGATCATGAACTTATCCACTTAAATGTAAACAAGATTTAGAGACCTTGTTTTGAGTTTAGAATTTATCAGCAGCTTAACCTAAAGATTTATGGAAGTTCTTAATTACCCACCTGTGGCCTGAAAATGGCTCCCATCTGATAAAGTTCGTCTGTGACCCAACATACTTAACTTTGCAGAGGACTCTTTTGGCACATTTTGAGATTGTTTCAGACCAAAGTTAAAAGGTTGATTTTTCAATCGTGTTGAAACTGTGTTAGGAGCCAGTTGTGTCCTCTGTTCTCTCTTACTTTCAGTAGTTTGAGATGGAAAGTTGTCAGTGGAACTACATTGACCACAATCACCAAGCATAGTGCTTACAAAAGCATCTTCACTGTCAGGTTGAAGCAGGCATTTTGTGGAAATGGAGGGCATAGAGAGAAGATTCACAGTATCTGCAGCTGGATTTAGGGATGGAATGCTTGTTTCCTCTTTTTTGGACTGCAGTCTTGTAGGGCTCGCACTCCTGCGAAATTTTGAAGCACGCTGAAATATTCCATCACGCTTCTTCTTCTCATCTTTAGGCAAGAGTTCATCTGGACCCTGTGATTTGTTCAGCTCTCTGATATCTAAGCCCAGGGCAACAGATGCAAGGAGGACAGCACACCCATACAGCACAGAATCAGTCTTCTTTTTGTGCAGCGTCCTGCTCAGACTGTTTGTAGGTGTAATTTGAGGAGTACTATTTGTAGAACTAGCAGAGGTTCCTTCTTCAAAGCTCTCATGTTCTACTGTATTCTCTCCCTGATCATCTCTCCAAAGAGGTAGATTAATATAGGCCTGATTGGGCAACTTAATTGGCTTTGGTCTTTTACTGTCCAAACCTTCAGGAATAAGTTTCTTATCAGTACAGGCACCTGTAAAACATCACGATATCCTTTAAGACTGCAATCCAACTGTTTAGCTATTGCATATCTGCATATGTACATCATTATTTCTCTTAAAATGCACAAGGATATGCTTGAAGGACTGTACAATCCATTTAGATGCCATCAGAAGCTCAGAAAAACATCCTAAGTCTAAACCTCATGGCGTTTACAACACTTTGATWATGCTTTTTAAATAACACAGAAAATATTTCAGTTTATGGATTATAGAGAAGTAATTTACTATATACAAACTGCCAGGTAAGATCTGAAATATATTCTTAACAATACTCTCAATTAAGTTGAGATCCAAAATCCAGTCAGTTACTATAATTTTTCCCGATTATTTCATTAGGTCACGGTGGTTTGGAGTAAAAAGTAAATTTGACATCTTACACCTAATGACAAATATAAAGGAGGTATTATTGACTTACATGTGTTATGAACTACTGAAGGCAAGAGAATAAACACAGAAATACTTGAAATTCAAATATATTAACTTTGTATGCAGGGTTTTAGTAGGTAAAAATATCTCTAAATCTTTATTTGTGAAGCCTTGATTTATACCCTTACCAGGATACATGAAGATTAAAATGCCCTTTTCCAGCAGTGTCCAAGCAGGTTATTATTTCCTCTTCTAGCTGGCATAAATCTAGCTGCTGGTATGGACACCAAGTTATATCACAGGCTTTTTTCCTGACAGTGGTAACTTAATTTTCTCAGATAAGAGAAACCATAGCATAGAAAAAGTGAGKGCAAACTTTGAAACTACTATGCATATTTTATAGTCACAATCTATTACAGTAATGGATGTAAAAAGCAACATGCAGCTATTATGTTCCTGATTCTAAGGAGATCCAATATGTTTTTCCTTGTGATTTTACCTGTAAACAGTAACATGTTGTCTAAAAAACTTTCAGGATTTGAAATCTACTTTTTTTTTTCTTGAAAATTTAGATAATAGGTCTCATTCAAAAAAACAGGGAACTAATATCTGGGAATACATCAGGGTTTACAGGTTTTTAAAAAACTATGCATTTTTTCAACAGCTATGCAGAGCCTACTAACCATGTCATCAGTGATTATTTAAATGTCAAGACAATTACTAATTTAGATTCTTTTTAAGAGAAACAAAAAAGTGGTGACCGCAGATCTCATACACAGAGCAGCCTGCAACTCATAAACATGGGCAAAAAAATCTCTATGTTACTGCTCACAGACTATGAATATTTCTTAGTTGCTAATGATATAAATGTAAAGCTAGTGCTTTTTTGCAGAGGAAAATGGTTGGCAGCATGGCTAATAATCTGCATAATCCTTAAGGAATTCAAGCAATACAATTTATAGCACTGGAGGTAAACTTAATACTATTATATGGCTACTTTCACTTTTTCAAAAATAGGTCTTACCTTGGTCCACAAATAGAGAAGCTAAGGGAACGCCCTTCTGATTTTTCATTAAAACAGTTGACCAAGGGTTGCTGCCATCTGAAAGGGGTCTTACTCTGCAATAACAATAGTTATTTTGAGATTACAGAGGTTACCATGCTCACATAAACTCAGTGAGAAAATTACTTTATTTTCAAATTATAAAGCTGTAGTACAAAACTTGTAAACCTTTCCAAAGGCAATAAAAAGATGTAGTAGCACTGAATCATATGATTATAAATGTAAATGTGCCTTAATGTCAGGTATTCTTTTTCTTATAAAAATTTGATGCCTAAGAAAGAAAGGCAATTAAAAAATGGGCCTTCACTACCTATTGAACAACACAAATTTGTGAAAACTTGGACAATTTTCACTGTGTCAAAGAATGATGTGAATATTGGAAGTTTATTAAACTGAGTGACTTTAAACCAAAAAAAAATAATATAAAGCCAGTTTCAACTGATGGTCTGGAACCCATTTCTAACACAGGTAAATAAGTGGATGTCCCTACCAAGAAAAATAAAAAAAGGCACCATAAATAATTGTATATACTAGAGAAATAAAGAAAACTATTTCTTACTCCAGAATAGTTGCTAATCTCTGGTTTTGAGCCATCAGAAAAAATAATATGAAAGTAAAGGTATCCAACTGATTTTCATAAGCTTTTCACCCTCTGTTTGTCAGCAAAAATTATGTTGCTGGTGTTAACTGTGTCTCAAATATTCCAAATCAGTTAGTCCTACTTAATCACAATGAAAGTACCCAGCGGGGGCCATGCTTGCAATTCCTCAAAGTAATGTGAGGAAGGGCAGGAAAGACAGGCCATGAATGTCTGGTATGCATTAGTATGTTAGCATCCCAGTATGTTTAAATCTCAAAAAACAGAGATAAAGGGTAATAGATAACCGTAAAAAAAACTTTAGCATAAATAGGTGTTTTATCCTCAAGTCKAAGTGGGAGAGCTACCCATTATTAACCTAATTTCTAAATTAAATTAGGAGATTACAAAATTACAAAAGGTAGGAGTTTGTGCTGTGACTAGAAACTGTAGAACCTTTTTCACTCACTACTCATGTCAGTGATTTAATTACCAAGAATGCTTTAGTTTTACCAAAAACCAAAAATGTACTAGACATACTTGTCCTTACAATCTGCACGATCCTTTATTTGAACTGAACTTGGTCCCCATGTACAACCTTTCTTTTTAAAACTTCTCTTCACATCTTCAAACTCTTCTTGGTGATAAGTTGTGCTCCTTCCCCAAGTTCTGTTGCTTTCATCCGAAGTTACTAGAGGTTGGATTTAAAAACACAAACGAAACACACACACATAAATACTATCTCTAAACCCAAAATATTTTGACAGAAAAGAATATCTTGTCCACTGCAAACCATTTTGAAACAGTTAACACAGTTAACACAGACAGGAGTAGAAAAAAATAGAGATTTTCTTTTTCTTTTATGAAAACCACCACACAAACTTCACTGATCCAAAAAGATGAGCAAGAAAGAAAAGTAATTTATGAGATGACAAGAGACCCAGATTAAAGATAAATCAGCAAAGCAATCATATTTTCCATGCTTCCTTTAACTGAGAACCTTTCATTTAGGTAATTCAGACGAGTGAGTTAGACTGAGCACTTAAATTCAATGAAGAAAACATATACTGTGGAACAACTGGTATCAAATGAAACAGAATATTCCAATTGTGACCATGATTAACATTCTTTCTCACTACACCAAAACAAATTATACTTTTAAAGTGTCTAGCCTCCATTAAATGCTTAGTCTGTCACTGTCTCAGCTGATAAATCAAACAGAACCAGCACCTTTGAAACATAATGAATTCTTGCCTTTTTTCATAACCCCACTGGGAAGTTCATATTCACTTGTGATATCTACATCTTGCTGGTACACATATACACTGTTTCTTCGGCCATTASTTGTGTGTGTATCTGTTTTTGGAATCACTGAGGAAAAATTAAGAGAATGTAGTAGAGGTCTTAGTCAAGTTGATTTCAGAAACAGGACTGTTTCCCTCATATTTTTATTTTTGTGTCATAATGCCTGGATCTATAAAGGCATTAAGCATCTTCTTATGATGCGTTTTTGCTGTAGGGTTTAGAGGACCCACTTTCTAGAACCAGACGTGGGAAGGCAGATTTTCACATGCTACTGACTAAGTGAAGCACTAGCTTGGTATCATGATGGCATGCTTACAGATATGATGGAGAGACCTAAGAGAAAAAGAATGTAGCCAGTTATAACAGCATGATAATGGAGATGACATTAACATGACCATAGTTCCCCTGCTCCTTCACTGTACAGATTCTCCTTTCTCATCATACACCTTCTTGCCAGTTCAGCTGATCCTACAGCCCCGACCCTGTACTTGCCTACCTGACACTCCCATTTTCAACCACATTCCTAYGCAATATATACCTTAGTGGTTTCCTCCTCCCTCTAAAACTTTCAAAATCAGCAGAATTTGCTTAAATAAAAAATTGGCTRTATTTTTCATTTAACTTAATGTTTAGATTTGAAAACTAGAGTTGCTCATGACAAAGTGAAGCAGTGAAGTAACCAGTTGTTACCTATGCCTGTCCAAATCACCCGCATGTGAGCAAGTCATCTTGAAACAAAGACACTTTGAAGYTAAATCAAGATAAAACATTATTGTGGGAAAGAGAATTTATTTTGCACAGGTGCAGATGGGTGTGGAAGCTAAATTGTTTCAGCTGTATACTCCTGAGATACCTGATAAGCTTTTGGATAAAACCTAAGGATCCAAACACAGAAGCAGACAAGTATTTCTTTTAAATGACAGCCTTTATGTTGTCCTGCATGCTCGAATCCTATGCCTCTTCAAATAATAAAAATTAAAAGAAAATCCCCAGTGGCACTTAGCATACATGCAAGGAGTGGCACTGCTATAGCTTATAAAAGGGTACGCAATTGAAAAAACAAACACAGAAAACTCAAGGTTTCAGAGTCATGCCAATACCTGACATCTGCTTCATTTCCAAGCATTTCCTTGCAGAGAAAGAAGAACAAAAAAAAAAAAAAAAGAGACAGTCTTGTTTATGTGTAATTATGACATTTTACTAAGAAAAGCCTTTCTTTACCTTTCTGCAAAAACCAAAGCAAACCAACCAATCAGAAAAACCAACCATGATTTTGAGGACAGGAAATTATTGACAACACAGATACTGTGTCAGCTAACATCTGAAAAATGTTATTTTCCTTGCATCTCAAACTTTTATTAAGAAGAGTAAGACAGGGTTTGTCCACCTCTCTCCTTTAACCACAACACATGGGTAGTAAAGGCCTTTGCCCATTGCCAACGGTAGCCACTGCAGCTCAAAAAACCACTGAAGGGACAGAGAAGCCATCCTTTCTCCCCTTTGGACACTAAAAATGAAAAGGATTTCATAAGGCAGAGGCATTCYAAAGGAGATGAGAAATCTAATTTCTATCCAAACTTTAAATAAATTTTCATTCTTAAAAATCAATTCATCTTTAAACTAGCTACAGAACAGCATGTAGGCAAAAATCCTCATACATTCTGATTTTCCCTTTTCCTTATTTATAGCTGAAAAAGCAGATTCTGAAGCAATCTCCCTCACAGGCGACTATGCCTGCAAGTGAAGATGGCCACCATCCATAAACAATCAGTTGGAACAGGTTCCACTGATTTCATAAAGAGAAAGAAGCTAAAGGCATTACTCTCTGAAATGGATAATTAAACAATCTACTTTGCACAATAGATCAGACAGTACAAATGAAAGCAGTGAATCCTGTTTGAACTATTTAATCTGTGTGTATCTCAATCCCAAATATAAATGCATACTTCACTGTAATAAAACATGATCATATTCCTGCTACCTCCACCTTCCTTTCGGGCTTGAGTGTACATAATATTTTTGTCTCTTTTTCTTGTCTTCAAAAAACCGCAAGCAAGGTACCTTCTGGATGTGTACCTGTTTAAAGCTTGATTTTCTTTTCATACAAGAAAGTTGAGTTACTGGCTCATCCTTTGTCTTTCCATCTTACAAGACTCTCTTATTCTCTGAACCTTTCTTCTCCTTTATCAACTCCAATATCTACTAAAACCTTGTTTTCCATTTTACTTGGGTTCTAAATGTGACAATTTGCCTTTTGTCATAAATTTCTCTTTGTCATTGTTTTATTCCAGTCCATTTACAAATTGGCTCCTGAAGTAATTAACATACAATTTAAAGCATTCACAATAATTCTGAGTTACTGAAAATTATTTAGCATTTTATCAAGACCACGACTCTTTTCAAAGAAGCTGTAACTGTTAGAACCAATCAAGGGATGTGGAAATTAGACAAAAATATGCCTGGAATCTGATACTATTATGAACATTTCAGTAAGTATATGGAACACTCTCTGTTGATCAAATGAGTGGAGACTTACATTGTATAGCTCGAAGACGAGGAATTATTGTGGGACTACTTGATGGACTAGAGCTGTTACTGTTTAAACTCCTCCTCTTATCCAGGTTGGGGGATGCCTGCACTGTTATTTTGTGCTGGAAATCTGTAAGAGAGCAAAACAGATGAAGTTAATGTTCTGAATAAAAACATTTCAGAAGAACATGCCACACTACTTCTTAAAACAAAGTTATATAATGAATTAAACTTGACAGTGCAAGAGAAATTTATATTAAAAACATTGAAAACTCTAAATGCAACAATTTAGATATTGAGTCAAACAAGCAGGATTTCATGCCTTCATGAGACAGGTTTGCAAGAACATGAACAACAGCAAGTAGGTCCAGGTAAGACACATAAATAACACAAGCTCTTATTCAATCTTTTTCATTGTCACAGGAGGGGCAAAAAACTCCTCACTGTTTCATCTCAAATGAATCAATACTCAGGGCAATCAGATTCGCCTTATTTTTTTTAACACGTAATTCATATATACCATAATAAAAAGCATCCACAAAGAAAAGTCACATCTATTCATGTCAGAAAATCATACAGCGAACTTCAGAAATATAGATATTTACAGCAAAGAAGTTAAAAAAAACAACAACAAATATTGAGGAGGAAAGAAGGTATGAAATTATATTCAACAATATGACCCTGTAATCCCTGTCATCAGTGCAATTATATTGTACACTATTTTTAGAATAGAATTGTCTCAAGGACAAGTTCATCTGGAGGTTCTTGAGAACAAGGAGCTAACTGCTATACTGAATAAAAGTGTTTATTTTATCAATATTTCAAGTTACATATAAGCAGAACTGGAAACAAAGAACCAAATGTTCAATTTAGGCTTGCAATCCAGCATAAATCTAACATGTTTGTCWGGGAGGCTGTAGGATGGCTTTTATCTTATTTGCTCTTATTTTTAAAGTAAGAAAAAATAAACTTATTTCACTAGYGCTGAAATACTACTCTAAATATTATTGCCTCCCTTGTCTCCTTCCAGCTACCAGCCAGCTACAATTTGATCAGACTTGTGTTAGCATAGCATCAAGCTCTTACTTCATTTTTAATAAACTGACAGACCTGTCCTGGAAGCCACTGAAAGGAAGCCCATCAACACCAGGATGCTGGTACCACTAATGAAGGCTTTCCAGCCATTGGTGAAACCTTGAGTTTGTGTAGTGCTATCCTGTGGCAACATTAAAATAGCACCTCTGAACCCTTACAGACACTGACAACTAAAAGAACCAGTCTACAAACACAGGCCTCCTTTGCAAAGGGGGCATTTTAACACATTCATGAGTAGAATGAAATGCTTTAACTCTCAAATTATACAATATTTGCATTCTGAAAATCTGCTGCTGCTTCTGTTAGAGTGTTTTCTTGCAAGAAATAAAGCACTGAAGATTGACTGCAATAGGCGTGTAATTTGGACCTACAGCAGCTGTATCCCCCAGCCCTTTCAAAGCGCTGTTTTTCTGCTCGGCATTTGCAAGTTTAGGGCATACAACACTAGCACTGGATCATGCTAGAAAGTTCTGGCATGTACTAAAAAGGTATTTTTCTGTCTGTACAGAAACAATGATAACAAAAATCTGAACTTTGAACCAGTCTTGAATCATGTGGCTCTCATGCTAGTGACCTTTCCCTCCAAACGGGATGGACTTGTAGCTGAATCATTCTCCCAGATGAAATGAGGACTACTCCATGAGAATATGATATGTGAAAGTTGTTGCCTTGCGGGGAGGGAGCTATACAATTCTTACCTAAACCTTCTGTGCATCACAGTAGAAGAATGAAGCAATAAAATACAGTAGTAGCCAACACTGAAAACATCAACCAAGGAACTGAGGAAGCCAGCACATTTATTAAGGTACTGTGAACTTTAAAAAAACTGCAAACCTGAAGGCAAACTAATTCTGTGTCCATCTTTAAGTTTTAACCGGCTTCTTTTAAACTTCCCCTTCCTCTTCTTTACATTGGGTTTCTCTTGGTTTAGCTGGAATATCATGATATTCAGCTCGCGTTCCAGTACATCAATCTCGCGTTCTGCTAACTGCTGCTCACGGCGCTTCAGTAATTCTTCTTGAGATTTTTGCTGAAGAGCTGCTCTTGTCAACTCCTCTTCTCGTGATCGAAGCTCCTGAAAGCAGGATTCACAAAAGTGAAAGTAAGTAATAATGCGAAGCCAGTAGTAAAGGACATATGAAGTGCACAAAAGGTTGTATTTCCCAATTTATTTTTACGATGCACTATATGCATGCAATATGCACATACAATCTTCTGATAGTCCTCTGTTCTTAATAAACCAAGATTCTTATTCAGAATCATGCATTATACAGATTTCCTTTTAACCATTTAATTTGACTCCCTTTAGTAAAAGCAGGTAAACAGTGGCAATGGGGACAAACACATGCAATCAGATATTATCAACTAACAGCCCAGCAGAAAATGCACTTAAAAGTATTTCACRTGACAAGAAACTCTTGCATAGCACRAGGGCTGCCCTTGGATAGTTCCTACACTTTAACATAAAGCTAAAGACCTGACGAACACACAAATTATTGTCTTTATCTTAAATTCTCTAACCTTTCCTGTTTTTCAGCCATGTATTAAATAGCACTTTCCTATCTAGAAAAGCAATCAGTATTACACTGAATGTGAATTAGTGCAATAGGATAAACTAAGTCATAAGACAGAAGACAGCTATTTCTTAATTAAAATCTAGCAGGTATCTGTAACAAACAGCTACTAACCACTGAATTACAGGATAGACTCCCCAGCCACCACTCTAAGAAGAGTTGTTCTTCTTTTATTCTTTTTTGTTTTAATTTTGGAAAAGGAAAAGCTTTAGTAAGGAAGTTAGTTAATTTTTCAGAGTAAATGAATACCCAAGGCTAAACAGCTGTAAGCCTAACATCTTAAAATGGTCTTAATCTTTAATGTGCAAAATCTGTTAAAATACATCTGAAATTTGAGACCTCCCCCTCRTTTCAGACCTTCCTTCACAGTATGGGGCATACTACATAGGAAATAGACTTGCACAGAACATTTATAGTCTATATTGCTAATAACACTGTACTGAAAGCACAGGAAAAGGTGAACTACATGTGATTCATATTGTATATGTTTCTCACAACATATTTTTTTCATATGATTGTATAAATTCCACCTGGACTGAAATTGAGTTCAACTCATTTGAAATAAAATTATGCTAGAACTTCAGGGTATCTAAGAACTTTATTTCTATTTAAAATTAATTAATTTTATCACAATTTTATGAYTCTGATGTTGCTTGGTTTTGTTTGTTTTATTCTGATTTCAGAGCAGACTGCCTACTTCTGCTCATTGGTTTCCAGCAATGTTGTATGTCAGAAGAGTTTCTTATTTCATACAGTGAAAGCAAAAATCCAACTCTTCCTTTTTTAACTCCTACTTTGCTTTGAATAAATTACKTCTTGAACTATAGTACTTCAGTGTTTTCAAATGAGGCGCTATTCAAATGTTCTTGCCAAAAAGACTATGKATGTCAAAGGACAGGTTGGCACTGATGCAAACTGGTTCAATGAGAAGGGTCTGTTCTTCATGAAGATTTGTTTTTTTACAGCTTTAGCATAAATACACTGTTTATCATGGGTTTAAAATTTAATTGAAACGACTGACAAATTTCATATGGTATACTAATTTTGAGTGAGCTTGTGTTAGCATAATATTGGAAACAAATGTTTATTCTAACATAGAGCGTTTTGCTTCAGGCAATTCTGCCCCTTGGAAATTCAGAGAAACCTGTCTTCATGCCCGCAAGTAAGGCTTTGAGTTGTGTTCTTCTGTTTTCTTTTGTTTTGTTTTTTTTAAGATGTTTAATAACTTAAAGACTCCGGTAAATCCTCCTGTCCACTCAAAACACAACTACCTAAAACAAGGGCTGAACACAGAAGCTGCATAAATTCAGATTTAGAAAAAATGTACTTTAGTGAAAAATAGGAAAGATTCTTATAACTGCATTARTACAGTAGCAAAGGCACATTAGGAGACACTTGATTTTCCATCTTTCACAGTCCTCAAATCCAAGTTCCATGAAGCTCAGTAACTAGGCAAAAATTGAGGGCCAGTAAGTACTGAAATGGCAGTCTAGAAAATGTTTTTCTTCAATGAGAAATTAAGTATTTACTCTTTTCCAAATAAACTAATTAAAAACAGACTTAGTGCAATTAGTTATGYAATGTTTCCACACTGCTCTACAATTAAAATACCCATTGTAAGAAAGCTTGGAAAGAATTCTGTATTTAAGTTGCTCAAGAACATTTGTCAAAATAAGATTATGATCTTCTCTTCGAGTAGGCGTCACCATCACTCATTAGCAGCAAGCCCTTGAGGAAATTGCTCCAGCTACAGAAGTTCCTCTTTTACCAGAGGAATGAGGCTCCATGCAGAGGATTTATTATTATTATTATTATTATTATTATTATTATTATTATTATTATTATTATTATTATTATTATTATTATTATTATTGAAATACTTTACAGACATTACTTTCTCTCTAGTAGCTGACAGCAAAATTGATAGTATGCCAAATCAAAAAACTTTGCATATCTGAAAACCTTGTGTAAGTCAAAGTTAGGTGTTTTCATTCTTAGAGAAGTATACCTCATTAGGGTAGATGCCTCTGGAGATGCASTTGCTTTGGCATATATAAAGTAAATTTCATTTTAACTTTCCCCCTCCTAATTGAACTTAAATCACTTTGGCACCAAAAAGATTACTCTTCCCACAAATATCTTTACTGTCTTATTTAATTCTAAACCTGATTTAGTCAGATTTTTCTTGGATAGGAAATAGACTAATGCCTACAGAAAAAAAAAATTAAACAGAAAACCTCAACAGGAAGGCCTGTTACAATTGCTCCTACAGTAAAAAGAGGAAAATGGCTGGCTGAGCAGTTGCTGGAGGGGCCAAAAACAGAGTTACGCTCTATGGCAGGTTGAGGCAAGTGAACACAGTAGCTGGTAACCCATGGCAAGTAAAAAAGGAAGCTTCTACTCTCTGTAAAGGGACTATAACTCAACTGCAAAGGAAGAGATCTGACAGCTACTGAGGCACACAGTTCAGCTCTAGCACACTGTATGCCTGCTAYAGGCGGAACAGACTACACAGACAATACTTATCTGGCTCTGTGAAGCAAAATGGAAGAGGTAAATGCAGAAGGTAGAAGAAACTGTAGATGGGAAGTATGTAATGGTCCTGCAATCTTATGGGTAATCAATAAATTCTAATACCACTATACTGATGTTACAGTACACATTGTAAGGCCACACCCAAAACTAGCCAAAAGTCCACATAGTGCTATTGGATGACAAAAAAAGGACGAAGGCTACAAACAGCGACTTGCAAGTAAGAGTATAGTTCTTGCTTTAGTCAAAGTTAGTGACTACACCTTCCATAGTTTCTTTACAAGTCAATGTCTCTTAATTAYTGTTTTCTTTATTGTCTATTATTGCTTCATGAAAAATCACATCAAATATATACTGGGCAATACGATACTGCAAGAAACATCTGAAAAAAAGGAATCTGTGTTTTCTAGAAGCATTTCTAAAAGGGACTCAAGAGGATACCCAGCCTATTTCAACTGTTACATTTATCAAGTTGTCTAAAGGTAAAATATAAAACTCAGGGTGATTAAAACCAAGTTGAAGTAAGTAAAAGAGAAGACAAAGAGACCTGACAGTGAATACTTATTTAGTACAAACATCAGAGTATAGAAAGAAGATCAGTGGCAGAAATCTGAATAATACACAAGAGAAACTGGATTTACTGATTCATGTGTAAGAGTTTGACCTTATTAATAACTTTATCATTAATAATATATCTCACACTGCAACACTAAAAGGCATCCATATGATCAGTCTGTTCAGCAAGAAGAAAGATATTTCTTTCCATTTTTGGAAAAGAAGCCATGGGATACAGTCATATAATGGGATGAAAGGCTTTTCATTCTCACAGCTGAGGAGAATGTCCAAAAGTAGCTGAAAGTTTGCAGTTATTAAGATTAACTAAGGCATAAAATCAATTTAAGTGATATTTTTTTCTTGTATGTTTGTACGTAACACATTTAAGAGAAGAGCCTAGAATGCCACATTTACAGATCTACAACCTGCTTTCTCTGGGGAGACAGGTGAGGATATCTTTCAACTGTCCATATATTTGCATGAGTACATCAGTAAGCAGCAATTCAAAAGTCCAAGACTGCTGTGTCACACAAACATACATACACACATACCCTTCCTTCACTGCCATACAATTGCAAAAATAAACTTACTTTTTCCTTGGTCCTCAATTCATTAAATATCTGCTGAATTTCCAATTTCCAGTCATCTTGCATGGAATGGAAAGATTCTTGAGGCATTTCWGTCATAACTGCTCCTTCAATGGCAGTAAGCTGCTCAAGAATTAAGGCAAACGATGGTCGGATATGAGGGTCCTGCTCCCAGCATTCTAGAATTTATTGAAATCCCATCAGTTTTTAACAGCACATAGAAATTTCTCAGAACTATGTGAATTTCAACTTATTTGCTACTGCATTTCAAGTTCTAGTGTGTTCTCCTTATCTGCAAGACTTCCCTAGTCCTGTGTCAATTTACAGAGCTTACATCTACCTGCTTGTATTCAGAGGATTGCTTTTGTATGAGTATTAAATTCTTTTTCGTGTCTACCTTTAGCATCTGAAATAGCAAAACTAGCAATATTGTCCAGAGGGGATCCATAAAAAAGAGAGAAAAAAATTACGAAACACAAGGAAATAGCCATTAGCAAGCAATGTTTATTTCTCTATAAAGTATTTCCAAACCATTTTTGACACCCAAAGAGAAACATGAAGAAAAATGGCATTTGCAATTATTCCTCTTGGGATTTTAATCTTATCTCATACTAATCTGTAGTATAATCCTGTAACTTATGAAAATTAATGCAATTTCAGTACAAAACAAATTCTGTGGAATCAGAGCAAAAATTCTGCTTTTGCCACTGAAGAACTTCAATGCAACATAGTAACACTGTATGACTCCCTCAGAAACACACCCAACTCTAACACCAGATCGTTGTGTAAAGAAAAACTAAATCCTTGATACACAGCACATTACCAAATGAGGTACAYAGCACACTATCAAATTATTTTGCAACCCCATGATTATTACATACCCCCAAAAACATAACTATTTAAATACATAGGAAGAAACAACATGGATACCTTTCATTAGTTTTGCAAATGGTTCAGGGCAGGTGGATGGAATGGGCAAAGTAAGCTTATTGACAGCAACTCCATAAGCCACAGCGAGGCCATCAATGCCACGGTAAGGAACTTCTCCTGTAAGCAGTTCCCACAGCAACACTCCATAACTACAAAAGGTAATTTTTTTAACAGTTATTTTCTGAGAAAGAAACAACAAGAACACAAGAAACACAAGAACAAACAAGTATCTGTCCAACCACATACTAAATTTCACCACAATTTCCCAGTCAATGGTGAATGCCTTTAATACAGCTCTACTTCTGTCACTGTGCACCTTTCCACTTACAGTGATTAAGCAAATTTGATGTATGTGACTTTAAGACTGCACACCTATTCAAAATTTAAGTCTGAAGCTATTTCTATAGAAATGCTAGTTTCACACAAATCCGACTTACAATAGAAAGTCTGAATGACAGGAAAACAAGCAACATTCCTCCCACCAAAAAACAAACAAACAATAAAAAGAAATCCTCAGCAGAGCATTCATTTCCCTTTCCAAATATTTCACAACAATTTACCTAGATGGACATACTTGTTTTTTTTTTTTGCTTGTTTTTTTTTAATAATACAGAAAATTCTCAGCTTTATCTGGAAGTCTGCATTTCTAATCCCCTCATTATATCTAAAGGCCAGTTAACTTATCTTCCCACTGAAGATGCAACAAATTGAGAAATTATTTCACGCACACGCAACTGATTTCTCCATACTAGAAAAAAAAAACCCACAAAATCCAAACAAAACAACATTGTTCCCAGTGAAAGGTGGTAGCATGAAGAGATCTTTCCTGTGTCAGGCAGAGAAATCAAGCATCACAGGAATTCCTACTGTAGTAACAATAACTGCAAGAATTTCTGTAATGCTCTCCATTCAAAGAAGAGCTGCATGTTGCTTTTACCTTCTTTGGGCATGTATACCCAATCCTTGGCTTGTTCAAATGACCCAAGCCCCTAAAAAGGGCTGGGACAGCACACTGCCTGCTGTTCCTCTGGAGCTCCTATTCTACCACTGCTGGAATGGACAGCTTTCACAGTCATTTTTGTGGAAGCGGGAATTATTCCTTTCAGAAAGTAAGCCTTAAGTGGACTTTATGACTGCATTTGATTTTTTGTTCCTCCCCTCATCTCCCACACCCACTTCACTTCTCTTCCTGCCAGGGAACCACTACCTGTGGAACAAGATACAAAGCACAACCTATTGCTGCTTTTGAATAGTGAAGTGAGCAGGCAATGGAAAAAAAAACAGAATACAAACTATTGCTCTTGCTCCTTCTCTCCAGAGGTGCAAAGAAACCACCTGMAAGCTTTGCAGGACTAGACTGAACTCTCCAACATGAGGAGAAATGCATTCTGCACTGGAGAAATAAAGGCTATGCACCTCTTAATACTAGAAATGACACCTCAAGTGGAGCAGATGTCTCAGGGAGAAGAACACACATCAGTTAAGTTGTTCTGTCACTGTTTAATGAGAAAAAGCCAGCATTATACAAGACCTTACAACATCTCTTTAATAAATAATAAAACAGCAAACTGCACCATATCAGCACAAATATCAGCAGTACTTTGTTATCTATGGTCTGAGAATTTTTGCATTGCATATAATCTTACAAAACTAATGAATTTACAGTGCTAATACGTCATCAAAAGCTGAGGAAAACAGTCTGTGCATGCTGCCAAAAGAAAAAGGAATAAAAAAAGTCTTGGGCTTCTTAATAATTTCACCCTGATTTTTCTGGTCTAATCTCTGCCCTTGCTTGTATACTCAAAGAAAGTTAAAACAATGAATTCAAATTTGTTTTAAAGCAGTGGTATTCTGACCATAATGAATATAACACTTCCTGCAGTACATACATATTTTATGCCTGATGGAGGAATTCTCCTGTACAGCTCATCTGTGTCCTTGGAGAAGGTGTAAAAAAATCTCTCAGCAAGCAAGTGYTCTAAATTCAAGGAATTCCCTTGTTCAGACCCTTCTAAATGTATTTTAGCATTAACTCTGAAGTTAAGCAAAACATTAAAWTTAACTAAAAAGAAGTCACCTCTTACAAAAAGTTGTGTCACACTGTTAGCTTTAGTTGTATTTACAATTCAAGCCTTTAATCTAAAGAGAGTTCTCAAGAGTGCCAAGAAGGTGGCTGTAAAGTTTTAAACAGACCAACACAGTAACAGCCTTTTAATGAAAGCAGTCTTAATATCAAGTATCAAGAGCCAGCACTATGGGGGAAAAGCTGCAAAAAGGAAGCCTAAAGACATTATGGTGGAGTTTTTGGGAGGTACTAATCCATCATTATCTAGGAAAACARCTACCTATTAACTCTTCCATCTACACAAGTAGCTACTTTGTGTATTCCATTTCACCAGGTCACATACAATTGTCCCATGCATACAGAGCTTATAAGAAAGAGCTTTCTTTTGAAGAGCAAAAGCCATGTCCCTTTCTGTCTTCAGCAAAAGGCCAAAACCACAGGTATGTCTTTGAAATATACATTTTAAAACCACAGAAACTAATACACTTCCAAAAATACGTTTTGTCATTACTAAAATTATTTTCCTGCAATCAAATATGGTTTAAGTCTTACTATATCTCACCAGTGAACASTTGCTGGTTTTAGATATTTTAGAAGCTGAAAATTTGAAGGTAAAGTTCTCATTTTACAATTCATCTTCTAGAGCAGAGGTTACTATGCACTGCTGCATGGATCACTTTAAATTTATACTAATGTGCCAGACAAAAGCAACTGCTGATTCTGCTGTACAGTAAATGCTTCCTTGGCTTTGCCAAGGGCATGTACAACCAAGACACATGCTACTGTAAAGATGACTGCTGAAGCACACCATCAGCACTTGGAAATCTGCAGGCATATTTGCTCCTTCAGGCTCCACACAAAACCAAGACTGACACACTACTCAGAAATGTGTAATGATCAATGGAAGGGTAGGGCTGGAAGAGAAGAACTCTTGTTTGGGAATTTGAAAGCATGTGCCAAAGTAAAATAAATACAGTAGTTAAAGCTCTGGTTTGGAAAGCAAAAGGATACACGTGCAGGGCCTAGAAAGCACTGTTCTGCTGTCTAGGATGACACCTGAGAACATAAAGCCTGGAAGGCTCGCATGAAAATACTCCCACARCATTTCCAAGCACTGGCAGACTCTGGAAGACTAGCTGAAAGTGTTAGCTGCCTCAACTTGAGCAGCATCAACTGCTCTTTTTCTTCCTAATAAAAAGTCTGCAAATTTCACTCGGACCTTCAGCACTCAGTATGTGTAAATGATGCTTAGAATTTTGCTGAAACATACTGCGTTCTTGTCTTAAAGAGACCCACATACTTATATTGGTAACCGGAATGCTTTTGAAAACAAAAACCACTGCTGTAACCAGGGTATTTATTTGCTTTTCTTTTMAAGAAAGAGTAAAGATAAGCAACAGAATAGATCAAGGTGCAGTGAGCAGAAAATGTTTAGAAGCTAAGAAGGTCTAAACTATACTGCAAAATACAGCCTTTCTACTTAAAAACCTCTCCTGTTAGACTTCCATCATTTAACTAAATACTTACATTTTTACAAGAGAGGCGTGCAGAAGAGAAGGCGAAGAAGAGAAATACTGTAGGTTCCAAAAATGTAAACTAATGTTGCAGCAGAATATAAAATAATTGCACCAAAGCATACCCCCTCAGATACCTAAAATCACAGCAACAAGACTGGACAGGACCTGTAATTAAGCATGGAATACAGCTGATTAGGGAAACGCCTACACCCAACCTCCACCCCACAACAGAAAAAATAATTAAAGAAAAAAGTAAGAAAGAATGGGAAAAAGAATGGAAAAAAAAGAGGCCAAAGATATATCCCAACTGGGCATAAACTGAGACTGATGCAAATAAAATTGGTTCCAGAAAGAAGACAAATGAGTGTCACAAAACAGCAGTGCAAATACAAAATTATCCTGAGAATACCAGAAGTATTACCTCATGCTGTAGAATATCATGCATCTAAGCAAAATAGGACCCTATTTAAGAATTACACAATACAGAACATGTATAAAGCGGCAGGAGAAAATAGATTAAAGTCCTACCCTCCTTCCCCAAAYAGCTATCTTGGACCCTTCAGAGAAAACCTACCAAAAAGAAAGGAAATGTAGACTGTTCAAGGTGAGGCACAGCAGCTTTTAGAGCCTATTGTGCAATCACTGCTTTTCTGCACTTACAAAACAGAAATAAAATAAAACTAAAGTTTAAGTTACCTTTCTACAGTTCATGAATCCCACATTACACCACTCAAAAATAGCATCAGTAGTGAGAGCCATATTATTTATATTATCCACAATAGTATCTTTAACAAGAAATTCACAAATTTAACATAGCGTGTTTCCCACCTTTAAAATCAGAGAGCAAGTTAAAACAATTTTGTGCTGAATACACTCTCCTTACTCCAGCTACTGGAAGAAGAATTCCTATAAATGTAGAAGCTTAAACCTAGTATTAACTTTTACACACAATCACATTGCAAATTCCTAAAAACAGTACCAATTCAAGTTAATATTTGGCAAAGTTCTGGTTTGTACCTTATTTTTRCTTATCAGACATACAAGATAATATTTGGTTGGTCCCATTTTTTAAGGAGATTAMGAGTTTCAGATATCTGATATAAAACACACCTACCAAAATTAGATCAATCATACATGAATGTATCAAGAGCAACAAATATTTTAAAGGCTTCTCTTAATGAGTTTGCTTTAAAAAAAAAATGTTTATTTACCCTCTTCCTCCTCCCATTTGGAAGTAATGGATAATAAAAGGTATAACACATGAAGTAGATACTGAAAAATCTGTTTGTTTCTTAGAAGAGCTAAACTTGCCATATGTTGAGACAATAACCTAGCAAACTACCACCAAAAAAAAATTCTATCAAAAACCTCAACACAGTTCCACCAAACATGGTCTTCAGCACATAAACTTCTTACCTCCAAATATCACTTCCTTTAGAAAACATGGAGGACTTGATAACTTCTGGAGCCATCCATGCGTAAGTCCCTGCTGCACTCATTTTGGTTGTTCTGTGCCACTCTCTAGCCAGACCAAAGTCTGTAATCTTCAGAGTTTTATTACAAATGTCATCATGTTCCATCTTCTCTAGCAATAAAACTGCAAAAGATGGAGTTCGTAAATTAATACACTGGAAAAAAAAAACATTCCTATTACTAATTTCACATACAACTTGTACTGAACAGATAATTGTATACTTTCAGGGTTGTGAAAATATTATTGCAATTTTCATAAGCATGAAAATTTTTTTTTATAATTTTAAGCTATTCYAAGCTATAAAACCAAGAAATATCTACAGTGTCATGAATTCTTTATGCAACTGTGCGAGCCTATATTAAACTAGCACAAGAAATATACTGGACATGTAAAGTAAACCATATAATTTAACAAAGCCCAAAATCCTAATATCCCAGATGCTGATGGACTGTCAGAGAATTATACACCTTGCAACAAGATTCTGAAATAATAAAAACAGAAGCAATAGTAAATCAAGAACAAATACTAAGAATTCTTTTAAAAAGGCTTCTAAAACAAAGCAGGATATATTATGTCACCGTGTAAAATCCATCTTTAATACTGCACCCAATCCTGGCCCCTACTCATCTCATTATGTAACTGAACTGAAAGAGGCATGAAAGACACAAGTGAGATGCTCAAAACAACCACAGCTACAAGGAATGATTAACAGACAAGGAGCCTTCCCCTAGGAAAAGAAACATTTGCAAAAAAAAATCTATATAACAGTGCCTTGTTAATGAAGAAAACTGTAGGTAATAATTTTTCATAGAYGACATTGGGTAAAATTGGCAGATGAGAATCATATATGGATCAGTCGTTCACACAACACATAGGCAAACTTTGTAATTCTTGGTATAGTATGTGAATACTATAATTTAACATAGATTTTAAAAGCATCTACACAGATCTACAGAATTTGCAATGATACAAAGATGTAAATTCACAAAAGTCAACTCGATATAGGGAATTTATAAAAAAAAAGTTAGTTTATGTTCAAGAGATCCCTGGGCCACAAATCAGAACAAAGTTGTGAAACTACATACCAGGGGAATTAGCTTGCCTTGGGAGTCCCCAAATGGCAACAGGCCATTGGACTTGGACCCAGTCCCTGTTATGTTAATATACACTGCATCTTCACAAATGTTAGAGTAAGTTATACTTTCTTTGCTGTTGCACCCTACAGCGTTTGACTTGTTCATGAGACAACCTCATTGGCAGAGTTGCAGTACCTCTTCAGGAAACACTGTYACAAGACGCCAACTGGGTTACTGTGTTACAGCTCACAAGGAGGGAGACAGCAGATGGAAAGGAATCATTTCAACACAAYGTAATTTTAATTCCATATTCAGTTCCTCTGTCACTGCTTGTGATAGCAACTGTTAGTTTTAACCTCCTGTTAAATGATCTCCTGGGATAAAGACCAAATATTAAACTACATGTAAGAAGAATCATAAGCATATATTTTCTACCCGTATGCACAGCAAAATACAGCATAGGAAACCCATTTGTAAAAAAGTAGATGAAGAATTACCCTACCTTACAGAGGAAAAATTGATGACCTTGCACTTTCAATTGAAAGAACTAATTTTTACTGGTACAGATTAACAACTCTTACAAATATTTCAAAAATTACATCAAATCCAGATAAAAGGAAAAGAATCCACATTCCATTTTCACTAAGCTTCTTAGCAGAAGAAATGAAGGTACAGACAAACCGAGAGCTCACCAATGAGAGCCACCAGAACAGGTTAAATTCCTGCAACATTTTTATACTTTTATACTTGAATCAAAGACCTATTGTTTGCTATTCCATTTCAAACATGTTCAGCAGAATTCCTAACATTCCTTGTCAGTCAGTGTGACCGAAACCAAAAACAGTCAGTCTTGCAAAAGGTAATAACTGGCATGTGACCAAGTTTCATCCTACAAAGGGACAACATTTCTTACCAGTTCAAACTTCCCTTTCCGGCCGGTAGCCAGGCAAACAACACTATACACACATTACTTTGCAGCAGGGCAGTAAAAATGCTCAGCATAGCTGAGTAGCACTCTGTAAGTGCTTACCTTGGAGTAGCCTAGCAACCTTTACTATAGCATCCTTCTGCCTCTTCCACAACTTCCTGGCCCTTGCMGGCTGCTAACCTGGGAGAAGTCATTTTACAATCTCCAGTTTGCCCTGTTTACTCAGCACCCCCTTGCTTCTTACTCAAATTCTTTAAATTCCCTTTTCTGGCTCCAATACATATGTGATGTTAAGTTGGGCAAAAGCCAGTTTGGCTCTTTTGGGTTTACTTTAATATTTTTCAGACTTTTAATATTCCACAAAGAATAAAATTCAAAGTTATGTTAACAATTTGCTCCTGGCAAGCACAGCCCAAAATATTTAGATGTACAAAGACTATTTGAAAACAAAGCCCACCAAAACCCACAAATTAGATTAGGTATGCAGAAATGAAGGAAAATCCTATGTCCTTACTTATTTACATGTAATTAGGACATACGATAAAGATACTTATGTAATACCTTATTTAATTTTATGTGAGCAAAACCAGATACTATATTTCTGAATGATTCAGAATCRAAGGAGAATAAGTTTGGTGCAAGAAAAGTACTTTGCATCAAACTAATGTAAAACTTCACTTTTGATTGTTACCCAAACATTCCATATACTACAGCCAGAAATAAAAAAAATGACTAAGTAGTTTGAAGTTGCTTATGATTTCTACCAGCAACACCATTTTCAAGTCAATTCTGGGTTAGTACATGTCTCTTTGTGACTCTACCTTTCTGCAATGAGATCAAGGAGAAAGCAAATTTAATATCATCATAGAGCACAGGCTTGGGTGCTTGGCACTGTTTGAATATAAGAGATGCATGCCCAAGAAACATTTACAACTGGGGAACAAAGAGATATTATTGTCTGTTATTTTCAATAATTTCTGGAATATAAATCAACAAGTTAAAAATAAAATCCAGRTAAGTTAGAGAGAAAAATTAAAACCTACAAATGAGTTTATGCTGTAAACTGGTATCAAAAGTGGTAGATATGGTATGATAGAATCACAAARGTTGGAAAAAAATCTCCAAGATCATCAAGTCCAACCTTTGAACAAACAGCACCATGTCAACTAAACCACAGCACTAAGTGTCACATCCAGTCATTCTGGAACATTTGAAGAGATGGCRACTCCACCACCTGCCTGGGCAGGCCATTCCATTGCTTGATAACCCTTTCCATGAAGAAATTCTTCATGATGTTTAACCAGAATCTCTCCAGCTGCAGCTTGTGCAGGTGTTTGTTGCCTGCCAGGAGAGCAACTCCCACCTCACTACAGCCTCCTTTCAGGCAGATGTAGTGATAATGGTCCCACTCAGCCTCCATTTCTCCAGRCTAAATAACCTCAGCTCCCTCTGCTGCTCCTCACAAGACTTGTGCTCCAGACCCTTCCCCAGCTCCATTCTCTGAACACTCTCCAGCATCTCAATGCCGTTCTTCTAGTGAGGGGCCCAGARCTGGACACAGCACTCGAAGTGTGGCCTCACCA
Source organism: Malurus melanocephalus (assembly GCF_030028575.1). Classification (NCBI taxonomy): domain Eukaryota; kingdom Metazoa; phylum Chordata; class Aves; order Passeriformes; family Maluridae; genus Malurus; species Malurus melanocephalus. The sequence continues at coordinate 1,567,534 of NW_026623324.1, read as the reverse complement.
GTGCCGAGTACAGGGGTACAATCGCTGCCCTGGTCCKGCTGGCCACACTATTGCTGATCCAGGCCAGGATGCCATTGGCTTTGTCGGCCACCTGGGCACACGCCGGCTCTCATTTGGCTGCTGTCTACCAAGTCCTTTGCTGTTGGGCTGCTTTCCAGTSACTCTGCCTCCAGCTTATAGCACTGCATGGGGCTGTTGTGACCCAAGTCACGACTCTGAAGAGCCAAGACACTTTTGATAGTGCAGCAAGCACACACGAGGATTCTAACAGCATCCATAACAAAGATCCTGCTATTTACCCACACAGCTGAACAAAACCTTCTACTCTTCGCCTGTCTAATTATCTAAAAAGAACTTAGAAATGCAAGTATTACTCACCCTAGTGCACTGAACTCATAGAATTATGAGATTCAGAGAATTATTAAATAATTCCGGTTAAAACAAATCTCAAAATGTCAAGCCCCCACTCAAAGAAGGGCTAATGTTGCAAAACTTGTAAACCTATGAAATGAATCCGTAATGTTACGCTTCTTTATGAGAGAAAAAAGTAAAAGATACCAGCATTAAAAACAGCAGAGGTATATTGACTCAAGTATACCTTTAATAAGGACAGTCATGAAGGACATCAAGAACATTACATCACAAATAGCTCACATCACACTAGTCCCATTTTGTCCCAACAGATGGTTTCTTAGAAAGCAATAAGATAGCAGACCTGAGCAGATGTACCTTTTAGGAAGTTCAATCTTAGAGACAGAAAAAGGGTTAATAAACTCATTTTATTAGAGACAAATTATCAGGCTAAAGAGGAATCATCAGTGGTGTTTACCAGGAAGCTGGTTTGTTTCACATGTTGATTGGTACAATAAAAATACAAGGGGCATTCCAAGAACTGATAGCACAGTAAGAAGGTATAGTATATAGAGAGAAATCAAGACAAAGGACTGAACACCTATTTAATARTTTAGATGTACTGAATTCAAACTATCTTCTATTGCTTAAACTTCAAAAAGAAACCATCCTGAAATACTCAAGTCCATTCTATCTCTCCTGTCGTCTTCATACTTTCTATTATATCCTCTTTATCTTACCTATTTTATAAGTACTAAAAATAAAACATTAAGCAACCTCATTTTCCCAAGTTAGTAATTTTCTACTAACCATTTCTTGCCACTTTAACTGCAATTTGCTAAATAGGTGACTATCATGGGTCAATTGCAAATATAAGCTATTTAAGTTACTACGATTATAGGTAAGAATGCCTACATATCCACTATATTTACCGCCACTGATAAAGTCATTCTTAGTGAATACTATAAAGGAAAGAAAAGATGGTATGCTATATAACTCTTYTTGCAAATAGAGATTGTCCAGACAATGCTGCTACTGTCTCTGCTACCCCCTGTACCCCTCTCCAACTGTTTGCAAGCAAATCTGGTTCCTGTTAATTCAGACAGGAATTTAAGTAAATCAACATRCAATAAAACCAGCAGGGTGACCCTGCACCTTTACCTGGGGGCTAGCAGGCAGAAAAAAACTTAATAAAATGTTGTGTATTCAGTAAATCAAACTCARTACCTTGTCCATATTAAGAGACCCACCTCCATTATTTGGAACTGTTATTTGGTTCTGATTGTAACTGGAAATCAGAATTTCAATATTTCTTATAGAAGCCATGTCCTGGTTTTAGACTGTAGATTAAGTCTCACTGTGAAAAAATTAAGTGTGTGAACCACAAATTAATTATCACAGTGAAAACATGAACTATCAGAACTTCTCTGCATGTACAAAAGATGATTCTTTTGCCTATACAGCACTGCTTCTTAAATACCTCCCTTTTTTCCTGTGGGCTCTCAGGATGAGTTCTGCTATCTCTGTAACTAGTATCTGTCAGATTGTGATTGTCTGACTGGATTAAGTTCAGAGGTCATCATCAGCAAATGAATTTCATCCTTTAAACACCCATACACTAGAGACTTTTTTATTCCATGGACAGTGTATCCTCTATTATCTATGTCCCTTTACAGCAGGCATATAACCAGCTCTTAATTTTCACACTTAACTGAAAGGAACAGTTTGTTCTTAAGTGTATTTGTCTAAAATCATCCAGCTTAAAAAAACCAAAACAACCTAACAAAAAAAAGGTATCTCACAGGAGCCAACATACATTTAAAAAAAAATCCTGAACAAAGTGTTCCCAATTGGAAAGCCAAAACAAGACATGACTTGACACAAAAASTCCTTGACCTCATGAATTGACAAACAGACACAAACTTTGTAAGAAAAGCACATCCATAATGGGACATGTGGCACAAGAAAAGCACTAAASAATGAGAATGACTGGGAGTCACCTGCCTGGAGAAAATGTCTGGAGAAGGAAAGAGAGGAAAAGGGACGAGATTTCAATAGTTTCAACACACCTTGCATCATCATTTTTTGCTTCCCCTTCACTTCTTTAATAACTGTTATTAAAACAACTTTGGACAAATGGAAACTTGAGAGAAAGAAGCAGTTTTAACAAGTTATTGGCACAGACTACAGATACAGCAAGTTACTTTGCTGCATGCCATTTTTGCTTCACTTGCTCTTCAGATAGGTCTGTAATGCAAAACAGAAACTTCTATTGTTCTGTAATAGGAAGTACTAGAGGTAACATGCATTTATAATTAGATATTCAAATAATCCTAATTTAAACACTAGATCAGCAGTAAATTCTGAAAAATCTAGGATTTGGATATTGTATTAGTAAAAAATCAAAAGCATACTGGACACTACACATTTTCAAGTTCTCTTTAATAAAACAGTAAACTTTACTCTGCTATTTAAATACTACATTTAAGTGAAATTACCCCATTAAAGCAATTCCTCCATAATTTTACAATTACATGACAATCAATCAACACTGAAACTTAGCTTTAAAACTCAAAAAACTCAGGTGCATGGTATCTACCAGGAACCTGCCTACTTATTTGAAACAGCAATTACTTTCAAATTCTTTCTTTGCTTGCTATTTTTAAAAGACAGCTCTAAAAAAAACCAGACCCCAAAACCGAAACAAAAACCAGTGGCCAAAATGGAGGCAGATGACAAGGATAACAGTTAGGTGGTGAATTCCTAAGATATTCTAGTTTCAAACTCTGCAGAATAAAGTGACTGTGAATCCATTCCTTAAAGAACACCATCTTTGTTAGGAAAATTGATTTATTTTTTTAAGGAATTCATCCTATTCCTAAGAAAACCAAAATATTAGATAAACTAAAGCTATTATGTTCAAACTGCATAAAAGGTCTTAGTCAACATATAATACATCAGGTACAGTTTCCTCCAAGAGAAACTTTGAGAAAACATAAATTTCTTCCCTAACCCAAATTTAAGACCTGGCCATTCCCTAAATCAATACAGAGTTCACCAAGCAATGAACAGAAGGTTTATWATCTTAAAAATGGCATCCAGGAGCAAGAGCTGACAGGTTACTTTACTTCAGAACCAACAATTTTACTTTTCTATCATTAGTCAAATCATGTTTTCAGTATTTAATCCCTAAATTTCATTCAAATTTYGCTTGGATTTATCGGGTTTTTCGAAGTAAATAGAAAATGACTCRATGCAGCTTGATATTTCAAGCTAATCAGAAGAATACACAGCTTCTGAGTACACGGAAGTATTTACATAGTTGGCATACTTTTCCTGATCATAACATTACACTCAGAAATTACAAACTTCCTTGTTGCTTTATTTTTTGCGATCTATCTCAAGGTGCATTTGGTGTGTTGAGATTAGAATATTTAATACAAAAAAGGACACATCAAAATTAAATAAGGTTTAATATATACATACCTAAAAAAAATTTAAAGATATTCTGCTTTTAAAGGTGACTTAACTAACAAAGCTGAAGTAAAGGTTGTAGGCCGATGTCATCACCAAGACAGTAAGAGCCTGCTGCCACTGAAATACTTAGCTTAACCTCCTCTTCCAGTTACAACCCCTCACTCTCACAGCTGTTTTTCCCCCAGACTGAATCCAGCAACTGGGTAGTCTTGGGAGACTCAACCAGCCAGACAGCTCAGCAGAAAATGAAGCCTGCAAATAAACCATTTTAGAGTTGTTTCCAGCTGGTTCTCTCCAGTGATTTAGCCCAGACCTACTGACCACACAGGCAGAGAGATGTGTAGATTCTGCTGACAGGTGGGAGAGGGCAGAAACCACCTGTAGGTGGATGGGGAAGCCTCCTCATCCAGCTATAGCTACTCAACAAAGCCACACATCACCTGTTGCAACAAGTGGGAAGTCAAGCAACATTTCAGAAATAGGTCAATCTTTTATATCTAGTTTTGTCAGAGATATAATGATAGGATCCCGCTTTGCTGCTTTTTTTTTTCATTTACAAAATCACCTTTGACTAAATTTAGTATTGAAAAGAACCCATTCAACAAACTGAAGACAAAACAAAATCCTGGATCCCTTTGAAGATGCCAACTGCTATGAAACCAAACAAATTCAGGTTGTAGATGCTCTGTCAGGTTTAGCCATTGAGTTCCCTTAGAATCTCATCAGTTAACATGAAACTCRTTTAATGTCATTTTTATGAGGAATTTTATTAGGCTACACTTTATRAAGAATTTTTAGGCTGTCAGTTTCTTTTATAAAGAATATTTGAAAGAGCCTCTCTGTTTAAAAAAAAAAAAAACAAACCAACAGCCTGTTTCAAAACAAAGTAGAAAAAGAATATTATTTTTGAGCCCACTTCTTTTTTCTTAAATATAAAACTTGGGAAGAAAAAAATCCCATCAAAATACATTCTGTGAGGAAGGATTCCTGCATTCCATCCTTGCAGTTTCTTCAGTAGCTGAGGAATAGCCTCTCAGGACTGTGCATTTACAGGAACTCTAATCTTCAACAGCAAAGCCAAAACACTTATTTGAAAAACTTGACAGTACAATCTTTCTCTTAAGAAGATAAAATGAAAGGTAAAACTACTTGTTTGTCTCAATAATTACTGTAACATTAAGCAATGAGTTTGAAAGTACCATTTTTTTTCCTTTCTACATAATACACGATGAAATAAAAGCAATTAGTTTCAGGAAGAACACAGGCACCTAATCCTAACAGAAAAACAAATCACAAAAATGCCTAAMTATTAAGTACTAAAATATAACCAGTTCCAAGGGTTAATTTGTCCCGTAATGAACCACAGCAATGAAGCATTTACTCCTACATTTTTGAGAGGGAGAGGGCTGACTTATCAGCTTCGAGTTAATAGCACACCTGCCAAAACACAGATTTTAGTCACTATGAAGAGAACAAAGCATAATTATGTAGCCAACATTGGCATGTCTAGGACTGATTTAACTGAGCTATGACCCCACACACATACATTAAAAAAAAAAAGGTTAAAGTTGGCAGAAAACTCCAAGAAGGAAGAATGCTTCTGCACTGGCATTACACAAATATGTAACTTTTGCAACTTATCTTATTTAACCCATTAATTTAATATGCAATAAGTGGGTCAAAATTTAAACATCCACTTATTTTCAGTGACTGAATTGAGGTAGGCTCTTAGTAACATGGTCAAGCAATGTAAAAATTATTAAATGTAGTTTTAAGAYGTCAATCCAGAAATGTACATTACACCAGTTATTTTTGTACTGACTATAGACAGCCAAGTCATTTGGTATTTATCTATTTATCTATTTGTATCTATCTATATATAATCCRTATTTACGGATTACTTCAATGCCCTAATTTTGTTTCTAATAAACAAAACAATCCCAAAGCACAAAAAAACCCTGCGTTTTTTAGAAGCATTATTACTGAAAGTCATTGAAATTAATTTCAATGCCTTAAATTTTAACAAATAATCAGAAATAAAATTCAAGGTCAGAAATTACCCTATGCTGCAAACACTCCTTGCAATGTTTATCATACAAGGTCAGCCTGTTTCAGAACTTGAAACACTGAAGCAAGTTTAGAAAAAAGTTCACACTCAGTGGAAAGAAAACTTACGGATTGCAAACAAAAAGCCATTCTCTTCTAAGGTCAAAGAAACCACAAAACAGCATTCAACATCCAAATACGGTTCAATGATGTGCTACTTCTCTATTCTTTGGAGGTTGCAGAACATAACTTTTTCRTGGAACTCTTAATATTTGCTAGGAGGGTCCAAAGACATGCCCTGTCCCTGCAGTTTCWATGGGGATGGGAGAATATTCTGTTCTAATGCTTGGATAACACTACCAATGACTAAATCGCAACCACACTTTGCAGTCTGTTTAAGAACAATATCTCATTTCACAAGTGTTATGGTCAGCAGTTAAACTTATTTTTCACTGTTTAGGGGAATGAACAAAATTGTATAAGTATTTTAACAGCTAATGAGAGGTGCGTAGCTGTTTCATTTTCCATTGACCTTTATGGAAATGGATTGCTTGCTCAGTGCAATTTTCAGAGGCAGAAGGGTATGTGAATGTATCCTTAGGGTATCAGCTTTTAAAAAAAACAATTTAGCCAAGTAATGTTTGAAGTCTTCTTCAATATACAAATATTACAAACACTCTCATTCAAAATCCTACACTTCAATTTATAATGCTACCCCAAAACAGAACTCTTCATCATCAAAACCAGTCAGCAAACATGACATACAGACGAGAATGTGACTCCCCACATTTTCCATGAAGAGGTCACCAGAAACCTTGGTGCATATGAATCTCCTGCAGAAACCTGCTAGGAATGAGTATAACAAAGCAGGAAAACAACAACAACAACAA
>NW_026623324.1:1548862-1560765 GCF_030028575.1 Malurus melanocephalus | reverse complement strand
CCACAAAAAAACCTCAACCTTCCAACAGTTATAAAGCAGATCACTTGGTGTTTTACAATGACTGAACAAAGACAGAGAGAAGAAAGACATGAAAAACCAAATTAGATTCAGAGAAAGATCAAAGGAATATTATTCTTGACTTAATAATCCAACCTGTTAGAGATGCAGCCTCAACACCAAATAAGAAATAACTCTGTACAGTTGTCAGATGGACATAGTTGGGGAAACATTAAAATGAAAGTCTGTAATAAAAATGAGTTATAAATAGGGGTAGTAAAAGTTCATGGGGTTTTAATTAATCAAATTACATCTAGMTAGTGTTTCAGCCCAGAGTCTTGTTTTCAGCATTAAGCACTACATGCAAATATACTTTAGCTTTCCTCACTTTGAGGGACTTTGTTCTAAATTACTGAGCAATTTTTTCCACTTTTTAATGTCCAGATTTAAGCCACAGAAAAACATCAAACAGAAACAAATTTAGAAGATCATAGTTGAGGTGAAATAAATATCTACTGCAGTTATGTCTTCATCTACAAATAAAATAACTGCTGGATGCTATTCCTCCTCCGAAAGCTTAGACTGTACAAATACTGCATTACAGAGCAGTAGTTCACAAAATTTCATTTGATGGATACTGTATTAAAATCATTAGGTTCCTAAATATTATTTTTAAATGCTGAAACACATGCTTCAACTGGAAATTAGCTCTACAACACTGTGACTCTATAGTTATTAGCACTTTAGTTATTTCTACAGTAGATTGAGACAACCACAGCAATCAGTTACTCAAAATTGTTCTGTCTTGAATTCTAGCATCTTTCTGAACAYGAAATATACAACATATTTATATGCAAGTAAATACATCAAATGAATATTAAAACAGGCATAACACATAACATTGCCTCTGATGAACTGGGAAAAGATAATACTCTAGCTCAAGGCCGCTAAGCATCTGCTAAGCAAAGCTCCCACAGAATCCAACTAACCTTCACCGCCTCTCAAAAAATAGAATCCCTATCTGCATAGTCTGAGCACACATCAAATAATGAAACAAATTACTGGGAGCAATGTTTTATGAAACACAGAGAACTTATTCATGTGACATAAGGACATTAAAAAGGAAAACTTACTGGAATTCAAAGGCACGCTAACTTTAAATAGATCATAGCCTTCAAAACAGGTGGTGTTTCCCAAATTAACAGTTTTGCAATCCTACCGATGTTTGCATGAAGGTTGGTTTGATTTTGGTTTTCTGTTTTGTTTTTTTTTTTAAAGACTAGTTAGCCACAAGGTTATAAAAACCAAAACTCCTTCCTGCTTATACACTTCCAGATGCAGAAGATGATACACTTCCACTTCAGCATGCATGACCAATTCTTAATGTTTTAATGCAGCAGCATTATCTTTACAGCAAAGCAAGGCAGGGCTACTGCCTCACAGAGATGGGAGAGCAACCTGGTACACCTGGCACAATTTCTAGCTTTATGCAATTTTAAGTAATTAAGAACAGGGTAAASCATTTAAGTACCGTGACTTCCTACAGGGAGACAGCATTGAAAACTACAGCATACAGATTATAAACTGCAAAATGTCTTCTGGCCCACTATTTTACCTGACTGACATTTATCAAGGTGATACCACATTCTCAAAGACATGGTTCCTATGGGTTTTATGGAAGTCACTTGCCTTATGGCAGAGGAACTTCAGTTAGTTCTGCCAGAAAAAAATCCACTCTGCTCCAGACCTCAGAGACACAATTCACCAGGAGCTTAGCAGCTAGCCAGGCAATACAAGCAGTGTCAAACCAATTGCAGCATATGCAGCCTGATACAGGAGGTGCAGGAGTCACCCATCACTGGAGATAAGCACCTTGGAACAACCAGGCTTAGCCCACTGGGGATGTGGACTGGAATATGAGATGCAAGTTCCATGAATGGGAGCACCAGGAGGAGGAGATGAGATGCAGAATACATACCTGTAGAACATGAGGGTTTTTTTCGTTACACAACAACAGGTGAGCAGTAATTGGCACAGTGCTACTGACAGAAAATTCTCCAAGTTTCACTGTCATTAGTGGGCATCTTGGAACTTTATTTTCAAAGAAGTTACATTGATGCTCAAATGTACTGAAAAGCCATTTCTGTTCTCTCTCAAAACTATCAAAGACAATTGTAATAGAATTCAATTTTGAATTATCTTGGTAACTGTGCAAGATTCTGAATTTCAAACATTTAATAACAGTTCTACTTGTGACGGGAGCAAGTCTTAACCTCTTTGAAACAGTTAAGAGACAAATTATATACCCTAGTGATTTCAGAGTATGTAAAATCAGTTCAGAAGATGGCAGATAGGCTTAATTCTAGTTTCTTACTCTTCCTCTCCCTGAACAGCTAGCCTAAAGTTGCTATATGGAGACATTTGAGAGAAAGCAGTTTTTATGARTTCTGGAAAACATCTCCATGTTATTTTAAAGCTGTTTAAAAGCACAACTTGAGCACTTCTGCTGCAAATAACCTGTAAAAGCAAAGAACCAGAGATAATTTGTTCTTGTTTTTCTCAAACTCCAGGATATCTTGCCTCATCAAAAGCAACTAATTCAACAGTTCTGTCAAAACACATCCCACTTCCTTTTAAGGTTTTAAAAATCAAATTATTTCTATTCTCTGACTGCTTCTCATGATACTAGTTTGAAGAACGTGACATTACAGTGGATTGTCCATTGGCAGTTTCACTGCCCTTCTGTATGTTTAATTCCTTCAGATTCCAAATGCTATTCSCATCAGCATTGCCACTTCCATGGTCTTATTCAACAATCCTTGAAATTGAAGCTGACCTTGACAATTTAAAAAAGCGGTACAAACTCAGTGCTGTTCAGAGCTGAGGGCTGTAAAGGATGCTGCRATGTTGGAGGAGCTGGTGAAAGCCATAGCAAACAGAACCCTACTTGCATACCCATCTATGACAAGTGAGCCCAGAGCACTTTATCAGTACTGTGTTAGGACACAGTATCTACACATAATCAACTCTGTAATCAAGGTTAGGTCTATGCCATAAGCAAGATATTCTGAACTTATTGCAATGCTTCCCAGAAGTACATGAGGCTGCTGCACTAGAGATAAAGTGCATTTTTTAAAGTAGTACACAGTCTGAAATCAAAGCCAGAATCACAAGCCCCTATTTTCTCTACRCTCAACTTCAGAAAGTGAAAATGTGGCACACTCTAGCTGAACATATTACTAGCTTTCTTCAGATAAAATAACTAGTAGAGGYTGTCCTGAGCCCTTACACAACCACAGGTCTTGTAACTAATGTGGTGTCCTTGCTCAGAATTAAGAAATTTGACTCCCTCAGAGCAAAGGAGCTRCCCTTCCAAAGAGCCAGAAAAATAGCTGAGATGTGGCAAAAAGACACATGTAACTATTAGTGTCTGGTGTCTAGATGAATTCCTGCCTTATGTTTACATTAAGATTTACATTTTTTTCATAGTCAGCTGGCATGCTTAATGAAGACTAAACTCCTACCCAGAAGACAGAGTTAGGAATATTCAAGTATTTTCACAGTTTTTAAGGTATCTCCTTTTCAGTTAAGGTATCAATTAATTCAGAATTCCTTGACTAACAATGAGGGTTTAATAAAAATCAAATTTTCTTCCAARATTTTTATTCAGATTTTAGACAGCYAAAGGTCACCTCTTAATTTTATATTATGTCCTTAATCTATAAAGCATATTAAGGAACATAGGAACTGCTTATGAGAAGTTATCCTCAAAAAAAGCCATGATCTTGTCAGAGAAACTTCTCACCACGTCAGCCACACAAGGCTTTACAAAGCACCAATAACTGATAAATCAACATTAGAGACCATAGTTACTATCACACATGTAAAGCTAAAAGTGTTCTTTACACYTTTCTTTTGTCTGTTTCTGAAAAACCTGGATTTCAGAATTGAACAAACTCTCTGCTGTTAACAAAACTCAAGAGTTACACTTGACATCCTTGTTCAGCCCTAACAACCGAGTTTGTTAGTTTTTTCTTCCAATATGGAAAACATTTGTATACCTATTAATTTCCCTACTTTAGCAGAAACAAATCTTTTCCCACTTCCCAAAAGGAGCCCAATGAAATTAGAGCATTCAAACTCAGCCAGTTGCTGCTGTTAATAAAGACCTGCTCATAGCTCTTCTGTTTGAGGCACTTTCTCTCCAGTCCTGTCAATTTGGCATCAGCGAAACCACACTAGATATGCTATAGAGATCCCAACTCCATAAAATTGCATGGAGAGAAGTAACATGCTTGTCTTTGAGAGGCTTGCTATTGCCTGCCAACCACAAGCCCAGACACATATCCTTTCTGGTTCAAATACACTGGTAAAAGGGGCTCCCTTTTCCCTGGCTGAAAAAAAGTAGTTCCTGCCTACTTGCTAGGGAAATAGTTTGAAGCATTCCTTACCAAGCCATGTTAAAGGCAGGCATTTTTCTGATTTATTGCCTGAGGAAGAAAAAATATCCTTGTTAGCAAAAAATAACGAAGCTAGCTCAAAACTGGTACATTTGTATACTACCTAGAGTTGCTTAATAGAGAGCACTGAACCACCACCACCACCACCAGCAGCAGTGCCTGGAAACCAGAGATGAGCTGGTGAGGAATGGGTGCTGCCAGACCCCTGTCTGGAGCTACAGCCACTGCAGAACTGTTACTACCCAAGCCAAGCAAGTCGCTCAGTCAACCCTGGCAGCATTCCACTCCCACTATGCAAGACTGCAAAAGACTGTAAAAGAAAAAGAATGAAGGGAAATCTTCAATGAATGGATGAGTTACCAGAACACAGGATAYTGTCATGACCTGCAGTCATCTTAAATTCATGTTGTTCAATGGTATATGGTACCACCAGTGCACCACTGCCTTCTAACATTATCAATTAGACAGATGATGAAGAGACATAATTCTATTTAGCATATTCAATTTGGTGTTCCAACTTTGCTAAGATTAAGAAATACTGGTGAGAGATCTAACTAGTTCAAGTTARGTGCATGTGCAACAGGAATTAGTAATAAAAGCAATGAATAGGCACATTTGGTGAGGTTATAATCACAAGTATGTTTTTGAAATGCTCTGCCACTACCCATATACAAAAAGATGATAATGGTAACCAGTTCTCAGCAGTACCCAAATCACCTCCGGGGGTTATGCTAAACCACAGGGTTATGAATTAATTTCAGACACAAACTTTGCCACTGTCACTTAACATACTGCTAGCATGCAGCAGACTGCTGTCTAAAGCAGAAGCACTGAATACTCAAGGTGCAGCAGCCCACTCTGAACACAGCAGCAAACTAAACAGGCACAAGCTGCCTACAGACCACTCGCTAAAAATTAAGGTCTTGGCCATGACGCTGAAGGTCCAAGAGTTCATCGTCTGTGCTACAAACAGAACCACAAACACAGCTGAGCTAGGTCCTTTCTTTATCAAACAAATAGTGAAAGTATTCTCAGAACAGTCAGTCCCATGACTGAGCCTTGTCTTARCAGCCCATGCATGGTGACCTTCAAGACACACAGTCTCTTAAACAAAGTGCTTCAAACTTGAATGAAGCTTTTTTGTTTCTACTGGACTACTTAAGGACTCCTAACTGGAAAAAAAAAAGAAAAAAAAGACTAACACATTGCTGCACTTTTGGCACATGCAGAACAAAAAGGAAAGAGTTGAGATAGCTTCAGATATTTATGGAAACACATAGATTTCCACTTTCAGGTCATCAGTTCAATAAACACAGCCTTTCCAACTGCCAAAATCTTAGATGCTTCTGTACTGTCAGACAGATCAAGGAGCCATTAAGCATGAATTGAGCAAATCCCTCATTCTTGCAGGTGCATTTGTTCATGCCAAGGGATGAAAGCGTCTGGCATCTAAACAACAGTTTCTACGAGTTTTGAGGAACTGGTCTTTTTCACCTCAATCTTTGCTAAGTGTGTAAATTTTAGCAATGTTAAATGCATGCAGTGAAAACCACAAATACATACGATTGTTCAGGAGTGAAACAGAAGTAATATCCTTATTAAATCTTTTCTTTACAAGGCACTTGGATTATTTGGTRGGTTTTAAAAGCCAGGACCACACAACGCATCAGAGTAAAAACAGCCTTGTGGATTTGCAATTATGGTTGCGCGCAGGATTTCATCCCAACTTTGAGCTCCCTTCCGAGAGGGCAGGACTTTGAAYGCGCTGAAGGGACCCCCGTCTTCTCCCGACCTTTCCACGATTCCATACCCAGCTCACAGCCCGGCAAACTAACCTGCCGCTGGCCCAAGCTTCTGGCAGCGGGTGCCCGAGTTGCGACACCCATTCCCCGGTGAAACAGGGCTCTCGGTCGGAGCCCGTCCAGGCCCGGCCACCCGCCCCGGCCACGGCCAGCGCCGCCGCGCCGGGACTCCCCCGGGCCCCAGCGGCCTGAGCCGGGGACACCGCCTCGCCGTCACCTTCGCGGCGGTCCGAAGGTCCCTCCTCACCTCCCTCCCCCRCCCCGCCAGGGACTCACTGTTGCTCGACTTGAGGTCTCGGTGCAGAATCGGGACGATGGCCTCGTCGTGCAGGTAAAGCATGCCGCGGGCGATCTGTACCGCCCAGTTCACCAGGATGTGCGGGGGGATGCGGCGGCCCCCGCGGGCGGTCGCGGCCCCGGGGGCGGCGGCCAGGGCCCTGTTGAGGGATCCGCCGCGGGCGAACTCCATGACGAGGCAGAGGTTGGGTTCCCGCAGGCAGACCCCGTGCAGAGCGATGATGTTTGGGTGCCGCAGCATGGAGAAGAGCTTGGCCTCCTGCCGCACGCTCTCCGCCGTTGCCGTGATGTCCTCGTCAGGGTCCTGCCGCGCCGCCTTCACGGCCACCTCCCGGCCCCGCCAGGTGGCCCGGTACACCTTCCCGAAGCCCCCCACGCCGATGATCTCCTGCAGCTCCAGGTGCTGGAAGTCGATCTCCGTCAGGCTCCCCACGGGGTCTCCCCGCCCGCCGCCCCCCGCCGCCGCTCCGCCGCGGGGCTGGCGGGTCACGTAGTTGGCCGGGAAGATGCCGAGGCGGTGGCGGATCTTCCCCGCCCACCAGCCGTCGTCGCCGGACACCGCCGCGTCCTGCGACAGCACCTCCACCACGTCCCCCCGCCGCAGGCTCAGCTCGTCCTCGCCGCTCGCCTCGTAGTCGTACAGCGCCGTCCACAGCGGGCACGGGCCCCCGCCGCCACCGGCGGCCGCCGCCGCYCCGGCGCCCGGCAGAGCCATGGCAGCGACCTCAGCCCCGGCGGCCACCAGCAGCAGCGCCGCCGACGTGGGAGCGTCCGCCCAGCCGCATCCTCACCTGCCGCTGCCGCCGCCGCCGAGCGGGAGCCGCGGGAGGGGAGGCGAGGCGAGGCGAGGGGAGGGCGGGGCGCGGGGCAGGGGGGGGGCCGCCCCCCGGCCCGGTCGCCGCCGCCGCCGGGCTCCGGCACGGAGAGCGCATGCGCGCGCGAGAAAGGCGGGGAGGGCAGCCGGTGCTTCGCGCCCGCCCGCCCGGGCTCGCGGATTGGCCGCGCGCTGTCACGTGGCGCGGGGCGCGGAGGGGTCGGTGCGGRGCCGGGGACGGACGGCGCGGAGGGAGCTGGTACTTCTCCTCTTGTCCTTCGAGGGCTGCAGACAGGGCTGAGGGTTTGTGCCTACGCCCGCAGCTTCCCCTCTCCTTCCTTGTTCGGTTTTGGGGCTTCTTTGGAACAAACCCCAAGCGGCTTCTGAAGAAACGGAGCTTCCTCGGTTCGTGTTTGCTCTGTCACCCGCCTCCGTTTGTGGGCTCTCACAGAACGGGTCAGTCATTGGGGGTCGTCTGGTCCCACCTCCCTGCAGAAGCAGGGTCATCCTAGAGCACATGGCACAGGATTGAGGCCAGGTAGTTCTTGAACATCTCCTGTGAGGGAGATTCCACAACCTCTCTGGGCAATCCCTTCCAGTGCTCGGTCACTTGCACGATGAAGACGTTCTGCCTCATACCCAGGTGGAATTTCCTGTGTCAATTTGTGCCGATTGCCTCTTGTCCTATTGCTTGAGAAGAGCCTGGCTTCATCCTCTTGGCACCCCTCCCCTTAGATACCAATAGATGTTGATSCGGTCCCTTCTTGTTCATCTCCTCGAGGCTGAACAGGCCCAGCTCCTTCAGCCTTTTTTAGTAGGAGAGATGTTCCAGGCCCTTAATGATCTTTGTAGCTCTCCGCTGGACCTATTCCAACTCTCCCTTGCTCACCACCCTATCCATGCATAGGCTGAGAGTCCCAGCTCTGTGTGGTGCGATCACCCAATCCTTTCAATTAAGAGGTTGTCTGAAAATAGCAAATGTTGTGTACATGCTATTTCTGGGTAAAGATTCTCCTGGTTTTAAGTGGAAAAATTGTATCACTTTCTAAACTACAGTCGTGGTTTCCTTGGAAGTTAGAGGGAAGTGTGTGGGCTAGGGACGCCCTCTCGTCTCGCCAGTGTGGTGGGAAACTGGTTCAAAGTGGAAGGAAATGAGTTTTCATCCCGGGAGCCGAACACTGTGCTGTGGGGCTTGTGGTTATGGATGTAGCTGCTGCCAGCAGAGGCCCCGAGGAGGATTGTAAAGGTTTGGGAAAGGTGTGAAACTGCACTGCTGGTTGGAATAACGTCGTGTGATGAACACTCCAAGTTTTGCACAAAAACCTGCATTCAGAGCACAGTTCATCTCCACTTAAACAGAGAGTTTGCTGCTGGATACCACAGAATTAATGTTTGAACATGAAGACAGTAATTAAAAAAAATTACAGTATTGAAAAAATATAAATTCTTTTTATCCCCCTGTATTCATAGTTATACACAAGATAAAAATGAAATTATGCC
This sequence comes from Malurus melanocephalus, assembly GCF_030028575.1. Lineage (NCBI taxonomy): Eukaryota > Metazoa > Chordata > Aves > Passeriformes > Maluridae > Malurus > Malurus melanocephalus. Next base: position 1,551,895 of record NW_026623324.1, on the reverse strand, counting down.
GGAGTGACTTATTGAACTACATTAACCAAAAAGAAAGAATGCAGAACCAGCATGTCTATTGAGTTTTCTCAAATTTCGTTTAATATAACATTGCCTTGCAGCTATTCAGAGAGRTAATTACAAGCCTTTCCCTTATCTGCATATTTGTCTTATTATAAAAAAATATAAAAGCCATAAAGTGTGTTGTAATACAAGCGTTCTGCCACACAAATTCCACCTTGTACCTTGTTATCTAAAAGACTGCAGGAACTAATTAAGTGTGGAATGTTTTGGGTCAGATAGGGTATTGGTTGCAGTACAGTGAAATGTTTAAGTATTTATCTAGACCAAACTTTGCTTTCTGAAGTTCCACTATCCACTAGCAGTCACTGCACTCGGGTTAGTCTTTGTTCAGTTTTGCTTTAGCACCCAGCACTCCAGGATCTTGGTGTATAGTTGCTGTTCCTAAGAGTTCCAATAATGGAAATATTACTACCCAGAACGGTGTAAAGTGCTCTTAACTTTCCTGACGGCACCACCTAGTGGAGTTACTGCTTAGAAGAGCGGCGTACAGACGGCGAAGCTTTTGCCTCAGACCCTCACTGTCATCTTTCGAGAGAAAAGAGGTCCCTTTTTTCACCTTTGGTACTCCTGCAACTGTGTAGCTACAACACTGTACATCTACATTGTGTCCASGACACATATCCTGATCCGAAAATTACAGGAACTCTTCATAACTGCAAGTACCATTAAACAAAAAAAAAAAAAAAATCGGTGTAATTAGCATTATCTAGAAGTGAGGAAGGTTTGAGGGGCATGATGGATGAGTGATGTGTGGACAAGTGCCTTGGTTTAATCCCAGTCAGCTACCAAGCCCCATGTAGGCACTTGTTCATTCCCCCACCAGCAGGATCGAGAAGAGAATTGGAGGGGTAAAAGTAAGAAAACTTGTGGGTTGAGATAAAGACAGTTTAATAGGGAAAGGAAAGCCATGCACCCAAGCAAAGCAAAACAATGAATTAATTCATCACTTTCCATGGGTAGACAGGTGTCCAGCCATCTCCAGGAGAGCAGGGCCTCATCACATGTAATGGTTACTTGAGAAGACAAACACCATCACTCCAAATGTCCCCTCCTTCCTTCTTCTTCCCCCCCCTTTTATATACTGAGCATGTTGTCACATGGTCTGGAATATCCCTTTGGCCATCTTTGGTCACCTGCTCTGGCTATGCTCCCTCCCAGTTTTTGKTTTTTTTGTACCACCTCACTGGCAGGGCATGAGACACAAAAAGTTTCTCGATTTATGACAAACATGACATAGCAATAACTAAAATACYAGTGTGTTATCAATACTGTTCTCATATGGAATCCAAAACATAGCACTCTACAATCTACTGAGAAGAAAATTATCCCTATTGCAGTCTGAATTATCTATGCCTTCCACTTTATAACTTACATGAGTTAGAGRTCTCAAAAAACAGAAGAGAGGAGGTTTTGAAGAAGCTTTCAATTTATGCCCTTGTTTACTCTTTTTGATTTTGTGGAGCTGTGCATGTAAATGATCTTATTTGCCAGTATGCCTGTGGAAAAGGCTTCAGTAATTTCTGAAACATTTTTAAAATAATCAAAAATATTAATCATAGCTGCATATTGCACTTGATTCAATCACCACAGCTGCATAACAAACTTTGTAACATTTGAAAAGAACCTGCAAAGGATTTTTAAAAATCACTCAACAAGGCAGAGGTTTGGGCAAGATGTGTTTACAGGAGTAGCACATGAGGTACAACTGGGACTGTGCCTGCTTCATACAGCTCAAGAATAGCTTAGGAAACTTTGCTGCTCCCTGGGGTCACACTAAGCAAGTTCTCAGACCTCAAGGCTGTAGATCCTCAGGCATCTAAGGGTGCTGAAGGAGATGATGCCATTCTTCCCCTGCTCCTAACCTCTTGTCCGTAGTGCTGTATCATCCCTCCTATCAAGCCAACACAAGCATGCAGCAYGGTCACACTGCCTGCAACATCACGAAGAAAGCTGAGGTATGTGATTCATCAGTTCACAAATATTACAATAGCATCTTTGGTCTCTTAGCTTTGCCAAAAAAATTCCACACAAAGCACAGCAGAATGGTATGTTTGGTCTGTGAAACTAGCCATGATCAGGAACAATGGAAGTAGGGTCAATTTGGTGATGTACAATCTGTGCAGCTACCTCCATTACATACATGCATTCTTCACAAAATTGACTAAAATAAAAGTCTATACAACGGGGGAAAGTCCCAGTCCCCCCCTTCTAAGGGGCTTGTGAAAGGTTTACAATTAAAGTTCACAGCTATTTTCTGATGGTAGGGCGTAACAGGTAGGGAGCACTGTGTGTGGTCAGTCCTGGTGTTCACAACCCACCCTTATACCCCTTTCTTCAGGGGTGCGCCATAAGAATATACCTGGTATTCTTATGCCTCATTCTTCACCGATTTTAGTCTCATTGCTCAAGGTTTTCACTCAGCTCCATCACTTTTTCAGCCCCACTCCCCCCACACGTCACACGCCTGTACTTCCTCCACCCTGCCCCTACCTCCTCACTCCGCTAGTTTCAGGTCAGCTGCGTGAAACTCTTCAACGAAGGCAGAYTAGGTTTTACCCTAAACTCATTCTTGAAAGAAACCGAATGTTTTTTTTGAGGAATTTCCCCACATCCCGCACAAATCACAGCTCAAGTCAACACATAACGGGTGACACCGAAGTTGGGCAGAGCTCACAGATCGGAAACTCGTGATGTATCGGGCAGGATCAGTGAGAACCCAGCGGTGGGGGAGTGGCCGGCGAGGCGCGCAGCCCAGCTGGCGGCCGGAGGGGCTGCCCCTGTGCCGCGCTYTTTTTGCACCTGTGAGCGCACCTCGCGGTACCCGGGGCGGGACGCAGCCGTGACTGACGCCCCYGCGCCAGCACTGCCCCCCCTCCGCCGCGGCTCGGCCCGGCTCCGCTCCGCCCCGCGGCCTCCGTGCGCTGCCGCCGCTCCCAGCAGCCGGGCGCGGACCCCGGTGTGGCGGCTGAG
>NW_026623324.1:1486733-1548691 GCF_030028575.1 Malurus melanocephalus | reverse complement strand
GCGGCCATGGTGTCGCCGGCGGCGCGGCTGGTGGGGCAGGGCGTGTGGGCGGCGCTGACCGGGGGCTGGTACCACGACCCGGAGCAAGGCGCCTTCACCAACAGCTGCCATCTCTATCTGTGGCTGTTCCTGCTGACGCTGCCCATGGCCCTGCACCTGGTGAGAGGGGCTGGGGGGGGCGGGCGGAAGGGAGCGGGTGGTGGGGTGGGAGCCATGGGCCCCGGCCCGCAGGCGGCACCGGCGAGGGCGTGTGCGCTCAGCGGGCTGTAAACTGCCCTCTTCGGGGCTTAAATGGTGGGCATACTGGGCTTTAGCTGAGGATTTTGTGTTTAAAGGTTAACGGGGTGAGTCCGCCGGCTGCGCTAGGCAGGGGYCGGACCCTTCGCCGTGCCGAAGGAGTTGTGTAGGGGTGCAGTGCTGGCCTCGGCAAGTGCTGAATGACCGTGGGGACGTTTGTTCAAAAATCTCTTTTGGAGACAGGTGTTTTGGGTTTTTTTGAAGTTTGATTCAGTCTTACCTGCTGAGAAGGGTAAATAGATGGAAAAATCCAGATACCGTGTAATTAATACGCCTTCCTGAATGTCATTGGTGAATCACATGGCTTTTTGTGACATGCAGCTCCCTTTGTGCTGAAATTTAAACTTTGCCAGTGCATTATAACTAGAGTTTGCTTGCCGGGCTTTAAAATTTATTTTCCTGAAAAGCTTGTAACTTTTGCTCTGTTTTTGTGTGTTTTCCTACTGTGTGAGAAAAGCTTAAAGTATGCTGGRTTACTGAATCTCTTTTGGTGTGTCCTTCAGTGATTATAGGGTTATATTGCTTCCGTTATAAATAGTTTTTATCCATTTGGTTCCCGGAGTGACTCAACTAAGTTCTGTTGAAATTTTCTTTGATTGGATAAAATTTCTAAATAGGCGTCTTCATCCTGCATGGTCAGATATGGCCCTGATTTTCAAAAGCAAAGACCGTTTATGAATTCCACTGCAATGCCAGTGGAAGGCACATCTTGTGTTTTTAAGYATGACTTCGTACTGGATTTTGTGGCACGGATTGCAGTGAATTCCTGTAAGCATAGCTCATGGAGTTAATGAACCAAGATAACAATATGTTTTCTTCTGTTTGGTAAGGTCAATTTCCTATGCAAATCTACATAGGAGGTTTAAAAAGCAAGAGTCTTGCCTTGTAGACTTACTGTCCAAGTCATATATGTGATTGAAAAGGAAAAGAACTGAAGGCAAACTTTTTTTYCCTAGTTCATGTAAGTATATATCTGGAAGAATATGTGTTTCCTGGTGGGAAACTTTTGAACTGATGGCATGGAAGAAGGTATGGGGTTTGCACAAAAGAATGAAGTGTWGGTAAAAGCTAAGGTAAAAAAAGCATTTTTGAAATGGAATGGGAGAAAACATAACTTATCTGCTGAACTCTCTTGAGCGTCATCTTTGCCTGTCTAGATGGACTCTCTTCTTCTGCAGATGGACTTTCTGATGAATCATCTGGTTAAATGCAGGACTTGTGTTCTTGAGCTAATGTACTGCTATGGGAATTCTTTGTCCTTGATAAGAATAAGGCATTTATTATGAAGGCTGCCTAAGAGTAATTATGTCCTTACATGTTTTTCTTGTTTTTAAGTGCCTTGTTTCTAAGTCCTTGTAAACTTACGTAAGACGTCCATTCTTGTCACTTGAAAACTTGAACCTGCTTTTTCACTAAAGGTCTTCTCTGGCTGGCTTATAATAGATTTTGTTTATAATATGCAATACTCTTTGTGGAGATGTTACATACTTGACTCCAATAGTTTTGAATTCGGCTAAAGCAGTCAATGATGTTTCTTGAAACGGCAAAATCAAAACAGATCAGAGTACTACTTTTTAAATTTTTTCTTTGCTTGGAATAATCTTACTTTTGTTGAAGTCAGGAAGTCTCTCTAAAACAGTATGATTTGAATCAAATGGCAAAATGCATCAATCTGTTTTTAGTTTTTTTCACAGCGGCTCAGCAGAGGCGTGCTGACAGTAGCACTGAGAAGCTTAAAGTATCAAGTTGTTTCTGTTCTGTGGATCGAGAATTTCTTTCTCTAGCTTCGTCAGCATAGCTYACTTTGGTACTAAGGATTCCTTTATTAGCTTCCCCGCCCCTGAAAATGCAGTTGTTTCCATAATTTTCTTTCTCATTTATCATTTGTACATTAAAAATGTAGACTGGATATTTGGAGCATCATTGCTGTTAAAACCTAGTTTCAAAATTATAATGAGATATCTGCTAACCATGCCATATCAACTCTCATAATATATTAAGAATTAAAGGTCTCTTATTCCACCAAACAGTCCAGGGTTTGTCCAGTTTCCTAGGTGTTTTGCACATGAAAGTAGTGATAATTCTTTAGTATTCAGCCCCAGTAAAACACCAGTGACCCAGAGAGGCAACTTTGAGAAATACTTGTTCTATAGCTTATTTTACAAGCCACAAGAGAACATATATCGTGTTTGGGTGAGTCCTCAAAACAACATACTGAATGTTTTTCCTGCCTTTTATTGGACAGGGAACCCTTGAACTTACAGGATTGTTCCTTCTTACTCATTAGATCTTCAAATCATGCTGTGATAGGAGAAGTACAACATGGCAGTATAAGGGTGTGGGCACATAAATTACTCAGAGGTAAACTGTGATAAAACTTACAGTGTGTCAGCTGCTTCCAGTCCCACTTGGCCATGTTTTACCCCACTCTATCTCTCTGTAAAAGTTAAGGATACATTTATCTCCGCTGCAGAGAGATAGATTACACTGTTAATGCTATATTTATTATTTGGTAGGACACACACTTAGAACTCARTGTACACTCCTGGAATTTTATTTGCTACCTGCTTTCCTATATTTAATACATATTATGTAGTATGTATTATATACATATTATACTTATGTATATGTGACAGACATCTCTTAGTACTGATTCCCCTTAATTAACATATAAATATGGATATTTGGCCCCAGTGTTGATGTCTCTGATGAAAGTGGCTGACATTTGTTTGGTAGTTCCCTAATTTGTGTTCTGTGAGGCCCAGGTGCAGCACTGCCTTGCTTTAGATGCCTCAGGGGCTCCAAAAGTGGCTGGGATGCATCTGGGTCTAAGCACCCTGAATCATTCAGCCCAATTTGCAAGGTGTGGTATTTTGTTCAAAGGTTATGTAYCTTTATGTATATATCTCGGTCACCTCTACCTTTGTGCTACTCAAATAATGTCAGTAGACACGTGAAGGAGAATGTGGCTGTTCTCTGGAGGAAACTCTGGGCAGGTAGAAACCCCAAGCAAAGGTGTCCCATACATGGTGACATCAACTCTGTTGCATTTGCAGTARGTTGGGCCACATTTCTGCATTTCTGGCTATGACCCCACACTATTCTGGTGTGGGGTACAACAACAGAAGCTACTGGAGAACAAAAAGTACATTATGATAGAGTTTTTTAATGGGGCAAGAATGAAGAAAACTAGGGCTACAGCTTCCATAGAAACCTGTGGGAAGTCATGAAGCCTGCTTTCTAATGAATTTGTATTTGTGGACTTTTTTATTTTCTAGCTTCTTATAAGATGTCAGCTCAATTGAAGCTTTTCCTGTCACTGGGGTGGCATCAAAATGTMGGGGAGGGAGCTGTGTGGGTTCCTCTCATTAATGGAAGAGGTGTGCTGCTGTGACAAGCAAGTGGGGTGTATTCCCCCAGAGTTCACTGAATAACTTTTTAATTCTTTGTCTACCTTTCAACCGAAGGGGATGGAGGGAGATGATGAATACACAGACRCATGGTGTGATTATAAAACTTCATTTTCATAGAAAACCAGGTTAATTGTAACTATAGTGCAYCAAAAGTGAGTCTGTCATCCAATTCCTCAGTGGTCTGTAACTTCATTCCTCCTTAGCATGGATTTGATAGCTTTCACCTATCTGTACCTGGGAACACCAACTGCTGTCATATGATACTTGTACTTTATGCGAGAATCCTGATTCAGACAATGGAGGGCTTTCCATTATCAGCTTAACTTTCTTCTTATTCCTCATGTGGGCAGGGAGCAGCCAGCTGGCTTGTAGTACTCAGCCTGCCCCAAGATTCAGAGTATTAAAGATGCACTGGCCGTGTTATGCATCGACAGTCTTGGTATGGAGAGTGCACTAAAACACACTGTCTCGGACAGATGGGCAGGGAGACCACGGGCTGGCTCAGGGCACAGCTCTGGTAGGTCTGGTCACAAGATGAGGGATGAGGACATGCAGCACTCAGCATTTGCTAAAACTGGCCCTGTTTTCCACTCAGAAATCTGGGAGCTTCCTTTAAGTTTCTCTTGTAGCATGCTCTCTGCACACACAGACTGTGCTACTGGAAGTCTATTTTTGTTGTGTCCTCTTGACATTATTCATATAATATTTATTAGGCTTTATGAATGTCACCTATAAAGCACTTTTTTTTTAGTCGGCTATTCTGAGTTGTTATTTAATAATGAGTGGTTGATCTGTGCCTTTTAGTGTATARGTTGAAGAGATTCCTTGGAAGTTGAACAAACGTTTCTTAAACAAGTCATTACAGACAATTTGCCATCACTCTGTGAAACCAAGCAATTTCTAGCTCGTTTTAGAAAAACATTACTCATAAACCACAATTCTTCAACCTCAAGTTCTTCAGCGTCATCTACCAAGCCTTATACCCTGAGAACATGACCTTGCAAATGGATCCTTTTTCTGGCTCAGGTTCACTAAATCACTGAAGGGTATGCTGGGTTGGTATGTACACCATACCATGAAGTCCTCTTAGGAGACTAAGCCTCAACTTGTAGTAAGTCATGTTTGACTTGTTAGGGATCATTGGTGGTATGTACATCCTAAATAGCTTCTCCATTATTGTGAAATAGATTTTTTTAATCTGAATCAGAATAGTCATGAAAAAGGATTTGCCTGAAAATTTTCACATGTACATCTTGATGGTATGAAGTCCCAGTGAGCCAAAAGCTGCATCAGAATTGCAACCCACTTGCTTGTCACAACACAGGAATGATTCAACATATTAATTTCAACATCAAGATAAATGTGGTGACTTGTTTGAAAGATTAAATAAGCATGCCTTATTCCCTTCCCTTTACCTGTGTGGCTGGTGTGATTTATTTATGAATCTGAAAAAATGAGAGATTTCGTCCTGAAGTACAGACTGCTCTTAAAAATTAACTTCAGTAGACTTTTAGCAAATCCTGAGTATTGAAAATCTTTATTTTCTTTTTTTGTTTTGTTTTCTTTTTTCTGTTTTTTTTTTTGGGTTTTTTTTTTTTTTTTTTTTTTTTTTTTTTTTTTTTTTTTTACTTGGGGTTTTTTTTTTTAATGAATATATGGCATATTGACATTGACAGGCTGCCTTATCTCAAACAGCACTTTATGGCCTTCAGTATCTTGTGTGATTACAAGAATCATGTGTGCAGAAAACTGGGTAACTGCTCAGTCCATTCCTTGCAAGTTTTTGTACTCTGCCTTTCACCATAATGATCTGAGCACCTTCCAGTAGTGTATTAAGTGACGTGACTACACATCTGTCACATCTTATCTGTTCTCCTTTCCTTCCCTGGGGGCAGAGTCACATATAGTGAAATGGCTTGTTTTGGTAGTGTTTTAATGCAGTCTGTGCCTTCTGTGAGCATACACGCCTGTATTGCAAAAACAGATAGATAGTCAACCTTGTTGTTGTTCATTTGGTAATAAAAATATTTTGGGAAAGAAAAGTAGAAGGGATGCTATGTTTTGATGCTGTGTACAAGTCTGAAGGATAAACTGCTGTTTAGGAAATGCAATAAGAATAGCTGGAATTTTTAGTATTGCTCATTTCAGAAGAAAAAGTACAGAGAAATAAAGTGGTTACTCTTGTGTATTTTTAAAGTATGTGTATGGTATCAGTTTGTAAACAAACATTTAGTTTATTTAGAAAATAAGGTATTCCTTCTGAGGCTCTGCTGGGCTGAGTTGAGGCTTTCAAAAGCCACAAGTCAAAAAACTGCTGTTTGCCTACAGTAAGGACTGAACTTTTCAGATAATTTCATTATATTCTTTTTTATTGCATTGTGACTAAGTCTGATTTGAAACTACCTTTTTAAATATGAYTATTGTCCAAAATAACACTTTGAAYCCAAWGTTTTCTCCTTTGTTTCAAGTGTAGAAGGATGGGATGAGAAGTGCACATAGGACTTTGTGATACAATTGCATTTTGCATATGTGTACTCTTCTGTCTGTTTCTCACATGCATTTTTTTTAAGTTTGCATGCTNTGTTGTTTTTTTTGTTTTGTTTTGTTTGCTACTTGGGGTGTCTTGTTGATGTGCAGGAATATATTTGAGCTCTATTTAAAAAAAAAGAACAAACCCTAAAACTTGAAAAGAGATTAAACTCACTATGAGACTGCAGCTGTGTAATGACAATACATAAGGGTGTTCTATGACTATGGAATGGTAAAGACTTTGGTACGTCAGTTGTAACTAAAAGTGTCCATTGCTGTGATTTGCCTTTCACTGTAAGGAAGTATTTGTATATAAAAATATTGTTAGTATACCATGTCTGTGAAAGACCTTTACAGACTATAGTGGAACTGTAATTAATTTTAATGACTAAGAACTATGGTGCTCATCACAGATCAGCAAACAGATCAGAGACAGCTGCAAATTAACAATTATGTACTTTGGGAAAAGAATTCAAAGAGGTTGTGTCATGGTTTAACCCTAGCTGGCAACTAAGCACCACACAGCCAATCGCTCACTCCTCCAGCCTCAGCCAGGACAGGCTGCATCTCCAACTGCATTTTTATTCATTTGTTTTGACTAGTCCTGACTAATTATTTAAAATTCCTCAGTGGTTAAAGTATTTGGGAACATGTGAGGTGTTAGAAAATGGACRTCAAACTACAGTGTTTCACTGTAGAGTCATATCTGACACGCAGGGTAAGAGGACAGAATTTTTCTAAAGGAATTACCTGTTTGTAGCTTACTAATGTTTCATTTTGTGTCTCTATTTTTATTAATTTGTAGTTTGGTAAAGTCTGCAGCTGCATTAACATGGGAATGCAGTATTTTAAAAAGCTTTGTAATGTGTGTCAATTGTGAGATTTTACTGATTTTGATAATAAATGATATCCACAGCTAATAAAAAGAATGGACCTTGTGAAATAGTTTGAAACTTGAAGAAACCCTTAATTTTTTTTTGTGAGCAGAACTCAATATATATATTTTATTTAAAAATTTTAGCAGCATCTTCTCAAAACAAACTGTTATMATTGTGTCTTTATTATTTCTTTCTGTAGGCTTTTCCAGCAAATGCAGTGACAGTTTTTGTGTACTGCAGCTCGGTGACAGTGTTCTTCACAGTGATAAAGGTGATCAGCTACCGTTTGCACCTTATGTTTGATAAAGGCGAAGTAATTCAACARAAGCTCTCAAGAAAGAATGGAAGGCAATGTAAAGATACAGAGGTTCAAAAAGGAGAGGCAGTTCAGTCCTCAAATTGTAGGTAAGGTTTTCATTGCGTTGCTAGCACGTGATGTAAAATGGGTKAGTTTACACTATGGTTCTATGTAGCAGAAATGTCTGTTAAATGCAAGAAAACTCCTTACAGTTGTATGAGGAATGGCATTTTTAAGTGCTTTTACACTGGGTAGCTGAAGCATTCTTGTGGTTGAGCAGATTCAGAGGTCGGGCAGCAGTTGGGCAAAATGAAGGCTACAGAGGAGACATGTACTGGAAAGCTAACAGATCCTGGAGAAAACCTGGAAGAACTTTCCTGGGGAATCCCTGAATACTGCTTCTTTCCCCTTCCTGCTGTGCTTACCTGCTGGGAAGAGACAAGGAAATGACACGCACCTATTGGCAGAGAAAATGCTTTAATATCATGGCATTGGAAGCCTGACCTCATGTTGCCTTTGTGTGCTTGTAGTAACTTCCCTCTCAGATCCCACCTAGATGCATAAGTTGATTTTCCCCCTTGTCTTTTATTGTGACTGTTTCTGTGGTCGTGTTCATGAGGAAAGCTGGTACTGCTTTTGCTTCTCAGGGACATTTTGTAGGTGGTCGTAGCTTTTCTACTGAGAAGCCAAGTATTATTAGTCTTTGCTGCAAATAATCAATAAGGCTGTTTCCAGGCTGTGATGGTATTAAAGGTAAGAGCAGTAGTGGGATGAAGGCTACTACTGACATTTTCCAGATTTCTGTATTGGTAGAATGTTCCACTGCACACTCTTTGGAATAAATGGAGACTTCCCCTGCTGCTTTTTGAGGCCTGAGTCATACAAAAAAAAAGATGGCAAGTGACTTTTATTGATCCCAAGTGTTATGACAGATGTGAAAAATGCTGAAATAAGGTACATCCGGAAGTGACAGAAGCATAGAAATTTCCAAAGCAAGCATAAATTGAGTAGTTTTGTTAAAACTACCAGTCAAGCCTCAACAGATCTTGCATAAATTATTTTAGATGGGGTTATGACTTTCAGACTGTTTTGGCTAAGAACTAAAGGTGGAATAATTTAAAAGTTGCATTTTAAGTCACATGACTAWTCCTCCCAGGCTGATTTGTGTATGCACAGCAATCCATTACTTAGTACTTGATAAGAAAATAAAGAACTTAATATTATTTTGACTAGATGGATGACAGAATTTTTTTAAACAGGCCTTGGTAGTTGGCAGGCTGGTTGTACAAGTTTTTGAAGCCAGTTAATTACAAAAATATATCATGGAAACATGATTGAGACTCCCTAGATAAATAATATTACAGCTCACATAGAGCTTTAGAGTTTTAAAAATAAGTTTTTGGTGAAAAAAATAACCCCATGAACAAATGAAAAGCCTCACCCAATGCTTTTTGACATTTCACTGTGGTGTTTTTCTGTTTTTCTGGTTTTTGTTTTGCTTTTTTTTTAATGTTTTTAAACTGAGGGTTTTTTGTGTTATACATGAGAAAGAGAATATTTGTAGGTTCTTGGTAGTAAACCTTGTCCAAAAATACTTCTTTATATCARTGGGAAAGGTAGTAGAAAATATGTGTCAAAGGAGTTAGTGGATAGTTCAATGTATCCACAAAGGAAGCGATCAATCAATTGCCTTATAATGTATGAAATTAGTAATGCCTGTATATTTGCTTTGCCTAAACTGGAGCAAATGTTTTACTTTTTGGTCTAATGATTATATTAATACTCACTATCTTGCATTTCAAATAGTTGCTTTATGGRAGGTTTCCAAATAAACAGGCAGTTAGATAAGCATTATGTACACAAGGACTTACAAAACAAAAATTGTGAMAGGAGTAGCATTTGATTGTAATATGTCCAATGAAAAGCCCCAAATAGCCTTTTGTGCCAGTACGTGTGTGTCAAGCAGGCATCCTAGCTCTACTACTGAAGAGACCATAATAATTTAAAATTGAGGGTCTTTTATTCTTTTATTTTGATCAAGTTGTCTTGGTGAGGAAGGAAGTGCTCAAAGGTGTTACAGTATTTTTACAGCCCCATGCTTTTATCATTGGAGGGGAAAGAAGTGCTGTTACTTCACTGTGCTGTGCTACTTCTTCCCATTTTGTTCTTATTCTTCAACTGCTTCGCAAAACTGACTGTGATAAGAAGCATTCCTTTATTTCTCATTTCCTTCCTCTTCAGCAATAACTCGGGAGATCACGTCATCAGTGAGATCAGCCCAAATGGCTCTACCCAAACAATTCATGACAGTTCCAGAGTCCAGGCTCCACACTCGCAGGACTCACCTGGAGCCACGGTTAGTATGTGCGCTTGTCCAGCGGTGTCCTCACTTTGTGCAGTCCACAGCTCACCACACAAAGTTCTGTGGTGCCAGCTACTGATTGCWTGTAATGTAGGTCTGCTCCGAGGAGGAAGGGTCATTCCATGCATCTGCTGGGTGCACCGCTGCTGCCAGTCAGCCTTGTCCTGAGGGTTTGGCTTTGTAGAGCTGAACATACAAAATGCTGCGTTTCTTAGGAGGGCCCTCTCTGCTCTACAGATAGCAAGTGGCCTTTGTCAGTCTTGCCAGGAGCAGCTAGTTTTTGTGGCTGCTTTGAGAGAGGGAGAGGCTAATGCGACCAGAGCAGCCTCTTGTTGCCCCGATGGAATCTGCTCCTGGAGCATTAATAATTTGGTTTTGTGTAACTAGACTTACGGTTATAAAATGAACCAAAAACATCTCTTGAGTATTTAAACAAAGCCAATTTAAATCTCGGAGATGTCTAAGAGTACAGGTGCATTCAATGCCATTGGCCATGCTTTACAAAGCAAAGGTATAAGAAGTGAAAGAGGTGACGTCTATAAATGTTATTAAAGAAAAAAATAGGAAACACTCATGATAAATTGAAGAAATTTTCAAAAGATTTAGAAACACCATGACACTGTCTGTGTAATATTAAGCTGCTCCYTTGCATACTGTGATAACATCTTTAATTATGTGATGCCATGCTATTTTTTTCTACAGGACTCCTGCCTCAGTCAGTGCAGAGGATGGTTAGTGATTTCTGAATAAGTGGCTATTTGATACTTCATTYTGTCTTCATATTCCTCCACACCTACCCTTTATCCCTATTTATTGCAAATTATTCAAATCCTGGTCTGAATCAGAACTATTTCTTCATTTCCTGAAGTGTTTTTACCTTTTTGTAGCATCTGTATGATTCACAGACATTAATAGTTCTTTTGGTTAGTTTTTTTTTTTTTTTCTGTCCTACTCTCCAGTATTCTGGTATTTGTCCATTCTGCAAATCTTACTCTCCAGTATTCTGGTATTTGTCCATTCTGCAAATCTATGTCTTCCTGGGATCTCATGCTAGTCTCCCACTGCCAAACATGTAGGTTGGGTCTTGTCAAACCTAGTCTCCTGTTCTTGCTGCCAGGATACCACCACATAATTTTAGAAAATAAWAATTATTTTCTCTTAGTTTTGGTGCCTGCCAGTCAGAAGATAGCCACAGTTATTTTTTTTTTCAATGTCTTGTTTTTAATTACTCACTGTTAGGCTGCTGAATTTAAACTTCTAAAAGTATTTTCCTGGAGGTATTGTGTTTAGTTTTGAGCTCCCAGTTAGCTCCCATGCACACTGGCCTGCTGATGAGAATCCAGCAGAGGCCACCAAGGTGATTGAGGAACATGGTGAGTGAGGACAGGCAGATGAGATGTTTAGCCTTTGTGAGGCTGAAATCTTTTGTAAGAGTAGGAGAWGAGCTTTCTGCTGTCTTCAGCTTTCTAATAGTAAGATGCAGCAGTTTGTGCGTTTTCTTCTCCGAAGCGCCCAGTGACAGGATAAGAAACAGTTGCAGCCATGGAAAGCTACATTTAGATCAATTAGATTAAATGTCTTTTATGTGGGGTTGTTTTGTTTGTTTGGTGGTTAGTTTGGGGTTTGGTTTTTTTTTTCCCTATCAAAAGAGTGGTCAAATACTGGAAGAGGTTTTCCAGAGRAGATGTGAAATCTCCATCTCTGGAAATTTTCAAAACTCTGTTGGAGATGGCCCTGAGCAACCTGCTCAAACTGTACCTGCTGTGAGTGTGTGTGTATGGCAGAGGGGATTTGGACTAAATGACCTTCAAAGCTTTCTTGGAATCTAAATGATTCTATGTTAACTTAATGTCTCTGACCTCTAGTTTTCGACTGAGAAATACTTACCAATACTAGACCAAACTTTTCATTCTAGTGCTTTGGAAACACATAGCTGGAAAAGTGGAGCAGATAAACACATTCTGTTCCTTAATGATTAAAAGAACGTGTTTGGATTAGGCACTGCAAATCTTTTTTTTTTTTTTTTTTTTTTTGAACATCTTTTCTTTCCCCTCCCCAAACATCACACTTAATTGCAGTGATACAATTTAGAGTATGACTGTTCTACAACCATCTCCCCCACCCACCTCTTGCATTTTGTGCAAGGTACGTGTTCAAATTTCAGTGATGTTAAGCAGCTTACCAACGCTGTAATTAACCTTTGATTAGATAGTTATTGATAGCTCCATTGATAGATTATTTTTTCCCTACAGAATTTAATGAATGACCATGTTAATCCTGTGTGTTTATTTTAATTTTTTTAGGACCTGCCAACACGGGAAACTATTGAAGATCTTAGAGGTACTTTAAAGGCTTTATAAATCCCTTTAAACTGTTGTTTAATCATTGCTTGGCACAAAAAGTAATGGCACAATGGCAGGTTTTGTTGCGCCTCCTATTAGGATCTGAGTTGAAGAGCCAGACAGAACTGATTTTCAAGGGTATTCTAACATCTAAGCTTTCTCGGCTGTCAGCTAAGCTGTTTGGGATGCAAATTTTTGAGGGGTAAGCAAATAGCTCTCCCCTTTTTGATACAGGGAGAAGAAAGAACCTTCCCCCCACATTCTTGGGAAGCTCTGTGCTTCTGTAAAGCATTAAACTAGGAAGCTAACACTTGGATTGCATATTAGAACCCTTAAATATCTGACTGTAGACTTCTGTTGTAATTGTTGACCTTTAACTCTCTAGTACATATTCCAGTACACCTTGCTTTAGCTACACTTCCAGTGCCTCAGCTTAAAATTTTAAATATTATCTCCTTTTTGTTAGGGCTAATTACCATATCCTATGTGACCATTTAGGAATTGCAGAAAGTGATGTAGCAAACCTCAAACTTGCAGCATTGGCTTATTTTTTCTTTCATCTCTCCTTAAGTGGGGATGGTTCTGTAAAATATTTTGATTTTGAAATTAGCTGTTTTTTCAGCTATTTTGATTGTTTAGATATGCTGCTACATTTGTCCTGACTTGGAAAGGTTCTATCTTGCTTTTGTCCTATTTCATATGCAGCTAACAAAAAACCTCTTTGGCTTTGGAACTGTTTTAATGAGCTACATCATCATTTAATGAGCTTCCTTTGCTCTGTTCTGGATCAGATTTTTTTAGTTAACGGTCTTATGATTACTCTTCATGTTTGTGAGACCTAATGTCCAAATTTTTTTCTTAGGTGTTATGGTACTAGAAGACCAGGCTACAGAACCAATTTCATCTACCTCACCCTGTATCAAAGCAGATATATTACCTGTTTCTACAACCTCTGGTTCAGGTGCCACCACATCAGCAATAGTGACAAAACCAACTGCTATGGAAACATTTCCTGGTAATGGAGTAAATGAAAAAGGAGTGAATGGACAGCCATGTGGACAGCATGGATCCCAAGATGTTCTTGTGGACAGAGACGTAGCTAAAAACTTCTCCAATATTTCTTCATCACAAGGTGATATTTTAAGGACTGGAGTTTCTTCAGAGCCATGGGACAGTGAAAATTCTGTTATTTCAGAGCATTTGAGTAATCCTAAAAGCTACAAAAGAGAAAAATTGCCAGATGGGTCACCACAGACAGGCTTTCCCAGTAACTGCCCACAGTGCAATGCCATTGCAACCAAAGGGCACGAGCACGTGGGAAGTTCTTGCAATGATGGTGATAGCCATGAGGACCTTGATTGCTCAGACAGTGAAACTGCTGTTGCAGTTGTGGACAATTCTCTTCCTGGAGACCAGCTGTGTGAGCCCATCAAAATMGTCATCACAATGAGTACTACACCAAACACCACCCTCAGTGACCTGCCAGGCTCTGTCTGCTTACAGGAAGCTGAGAGAACAAGTTCAGCCCTTGACTCTGGTGTAGTTAGAGCAGGCTGGTCAAGCGAGCAGATTAATGAACAGCTCAAAATCCCTGTTATCACATTTGATCTGTCTGATGATAGTAAAGCTAAGCCTTGCTCAGAAGTCAGTGAAAGTGACAGAACTCCAGAAATGTTAAGGGCAGAGCTGTCATCCAACCAATGCTCTGGCTATGAATCAGGTGATGCAGTAAAGGAGCATAGCAACCCAGCAAACACACCTCTAGAAACTAACACTTGTTCAGATCCAAATGAGGAAAATGCTTTGGAAAATGTCCAGACTGTGGATTTAAGTTCTAAGGAAGAACTGCATAACCTAGACCCGCAGTCCTGTAGAACTGCTCATGAAAAGAGGCACATGCGGGTGYTGAGTGTAGACAGCGGGACAGATGTGCTTTTAAGTAAGAATCTCATGGAGGTATCTGACAAAGAAAAGACCTTACCAACCTCTAAATCAGATCTAGAAGCTAAAGAAGGACAGATGCCCAATGAATCTAACTTTCTAGAATTTGTCTCCCTCTTGGAATCCATTAATACTTCAAAGATGAAGACATCTAATCAATCCACTGTCAAAACGGAGATGACAAAGGAAAATGGGCTTGTTGGAGGTATTATGCATTCCTTTATTCAAAAAGATGTTGTGGAGAGTTTAATTATTTATAGCTGCTTAACTGGGTATCTGCAGTAGGGCAAACTCCCAGAGGAAGACTGGTTTTACTAATAGGGCCAGGGTAGGGCTGTGCTTGGTGGGACAAAGTGTTTCAGTGAAAGTCTGATGGTGTCAGCTGCTGTTTTTCAATATTTTTATCTCCTTAAACAAAACTGTTTTTCTTCCTCTAGRAAACATACTAATAGCCTGAGTAGGTGTCCATTTTGTATCTAGAATTCTGTACTAAAATAGCATGGAATTGTTGGAATACCAAAAGTATCTTGCAAAAATGTGTATAACTATAGCCTTACACCTGCCCTTGCCCATCKTACCAGGTGCATGTTGAAGAGTTGTCTTGTGTGCCTCTTAAGTATGTAGAAATCTGAAACTGTCACAAGTGATGGTTCAACTTTTAGCTAACACCGGTGTGCACGCATGCACAGATTRCTAAATCTCCTGAATGGTTTTGGGTTGGCTTATAATTAAAAAAAAGACAAAAGGAAAAATCATGTATTTGATCCCAAGAGGTAAGGGGTTTGATTTTCAGTTACTTAAAATATTTGGATTTTAAGGAAGAAAGTTTGGTGGCTGTTTTTGGTGAAAGCCCCAGTATTTTAATGAAAAAYAGTATATTCCATGCAAGTTTCCATTTAAACAAAAGGGCTTTTATTTAAAACAGAAAAACCCAGCTACTTAAAAAAAAACAAACTATATGCCTTATAACTTATAGTTCTTATTGTGTAGAAACACCCGGTTTTAATCAGCATTCTCATGTGAACTCTGTGGTTTCTTTCTGTTGGGAAGGACTATTGTAGTGTCTCTAGGCACTATTAGTAAAGCTATTTAAGGATGTGAGATATGGTTCAGTGAAGGCAGGTGCAGTCTCACTTCCCCAAGTGGTCAGTACAATTGGCTTAGAAGAATTGAGGTGAAGTGAAGTAAGACAAYCTGTATCTTCCCCTTCTCCAAAATRTTTGTTTTACCTTRGATCCTATAATAAGCTGTTTGAAGAAAGTCTAAGATGATGCAGTCTCAATACTTAGTTTGCCTGGAAGATAAGAAACTTGATGGCACCGTAGAAGAACAGCTTGGCGCTCCTATTTTGCCTGCTCCCTTTTCCACCAGCTCATTCCTGCAAGAACCTTCCATTACATGAAAAATGGCCAACAGTCTTAAAAGTTTGTAGCTTTTTAAAAAAACTCTTGTGAAATGTGTACTTAAAAAAATCAGATTTACCTTCTCAATGTGTCATTTTCTTTTAGATTCCATTTACCTTTCACTTTGTCTTTCTTTAAGTCTGTCCTATTCAATGCATTGGACACATCCATCTCATTCCATATTTCATTTGTGTCAATTTTTTCTTCTACTTTTTCTATTTCTTTCCTTCCTCTGTCATCCCTTCTGAGTTTAGACACCCCCCTCTTGTGCCACCTCGTTATTTGATTTCCTCTTCATATTGGTACTCTCTCTTCTTTCCTTCTGCTCTTCCTAGCATTCCACACTGTTGCTTCTTTTGGCTTTTCTTTCTATTGAGCCCACCTAAAACTGTTGCCGCCCTACAGCTTGCATTCACTTCTCCAGTACTTACTCTTCTGTCCATTCCTTCATCAAATTTTGCTCTTCCTWGACCTGCTGCCTCTCTTTGGTGCATCTTACCCATCTCTCCCTTCTTCTCAGACTGATTATTCTTCAGGACAGTTTCTGTCCTTCTCTGTCGAGTTTATCAGCCTGCCTAGCTGGCTCCAGTCTGTGCTCTGGTTGCCCAAGACAAGTGCTGAGCAAGCCCTGCTTCTCATCTGAGCCTGCTGAGCCTTGCTGGATTCCTGGGGTGCAGTCACCTGCCTGCACAACAGCATGCAGCAGCATGAGGGGTGAAGCAAGCAGAATGTGATTTTTTTGCTGTTTGTCAACCATAAAAAGGAGAATTTGCTCAATAATTGTACTTCTSAGTGATGTGACTTAGCTGGAAAAGAGAGTTTCAGAGGTAAATTTAAGTAAGAATTTTCAAARAGTGCAGCTAATGTAGAAAGGCCTTTCAGGCAGATAATATGAACAAGGAAGGATGTTTCATAAAAGAAAGCAGTGGGTGATCAGAATAAATCAGACTAAGATTTCATCGTGACAAAAAAAAATCCCAAATCCCAACCCCAAAACTTTATTAGTGTGTATGTAGTTGTTGTGCTTCTGATCTGGCAAACAAGATTCTTCTTGGATCAAGAAAGATCCAAAGGAAACAGAAGAATTCTGCTCTTCCCTCAAACCAAACTCTTATTTAGTGGCTTGAACTGAATTTCATGGAATGGTTTTGTTTGGAAGAGACCTTAAAGATCATCTGGTTCCAAACCTCTGCTATAGACAAGGACACCTTCCATTAGGCCATGATGCTCCAAGCCCCACCCAACCTGGCCTTGAACACTTCCAAGGATGGGACATTCACAGCTTCTCTGGGCAACCTGTTTTGGTGCCTCATCACCCCCAGAATAAAGTATTTCTTCCCAATCTAATCTAAATCTTCCTCTTTTCTGAAGTCTGTACTTTTGTGAGACAGTGAAGTTGAGCTGCGTACATGTATAGTTAAGTGTCCTTGTTTCCGGTGAGGGCTCAGCAAGTGTAACCCTGAAACAGAAGAGACACTGGAAGGGGGGTGCCCTGCAGGAGTAGGGATTACAATTATGGATTCTGCAACTTGAGCTGGTGCCGTGGGAAAAAAAAGATTCAATCTGAACTCCTTGAGCTTGGGAGAGGTAGTTCAAAGTTATTTTTAAGAGCAAGTGGGCTTTGTTTTCTAGCCTAGTCAGAATGTGCTGTTTGCTGAAATAAATTACTGTCATTACTGGCAGCTTCCCTGCTGCAAGACTAGATTTTAGGAATGAGAAAATCTTTAATTTGTTTACAACTATGCAATTGTAAATATGCTTTAACAATATAGCATCTTGGAACAGATCTGAATAAACAATGTTAGAGTGGTTGTTAAAAAAAGTGTATATGTGGGAATACAGAGCAAGTCAAGATATGCACCAGTTGTTTTGAGGGAGGAGGTGGGTTCTGTTTGGTTTTTTTTTTCTTTTAACCTTGCAAACCATCTAATTGGCAAAAGTTGATAATAGACATCTGGTCCAAATGAGCATGAAATGCACCCCAGAAAGGTTTTTATTAGTCAATGTGATAAACTTGGCGAATTCTTGGAAAGCTGGATTTTCAGAGCTGTGTGAAAGAAAGCTGATATTTTGCTTAATTTGTGGAAGGTGGGGAAATGTACTCATCAGAACAGTCTGGCAAGTGAGTGGRTGTCATGGATGGGTTAGGGATGTCTATGTTAGGGGTAGTCCCTCACACCTATGTGTGTTCTGTGGAAATAGAAGAGAGTTATCATCCTGACCATGTAAGCCTTTGCCAGTAGACAGCTTGATAAAATGCAGTATGAGAAAATGAAAGCCTTTCTTTATACTACTAAGGGTGCCAGATTTAACCTGTTAAAATATAGGAAATAAAAGCTCTAAGACTTGTTCTATAGCCACTACACCTCTTCTAGATTGTGAGAAAATACCACTGACACTGTTGCTAAAACTGACTTTCAGACCAGTGTCCTTTCAGTTTTGAATCACACTTGTACCACCCACGTGGTGAAAGTGTGTTGTAGGGCAGCTGCAGACTTTTTTCATACTCCAAGAAGTGTAAGTAGAGCTGGGTTTATTGACTGCTTTGGGTCCCCTCTGATGTGTCTTGAACCAAGTGGGAGCAGTTGTGCATCAGACTTATGCAGGGCAAAACCTYCTGTGTGTCCCTTTTGGCACAGCTGGCTTGTAATCTAGGACAAGCCATATTATCACCCAGGGAGCAAAGCCTGCCGTGGGAGTGGTGGGTACTGACGTGGGAGAAACTAAACCAGGACTACATGGCCTGAATTTAGATGTTTTGCAGGCTGTTTTTAGAAAAGGTACTCATCATTCTGGGCAGTGCACAAACCACAACCTTGAGTGAATTGTTCTGGATCCCGAGCAATTACCCTTCTACTATAAAAAACTAAAACATGCTCCTTTGGGTATTTTTAGACGTTTTTTGTTTTCCCTTTGCATGTGAGAAAGAGGGCTATCACATGCCATRTAGTCATGAGGAAGAGGGATCTTGTGCATTGAGTCACCAGTGCAGTTGACAGTTGTGGTGGGAAGTGACAGTGAGGGATTTTGCTGGCAGGTGGGTAGCATTTAGGAGATAAAGCCCTGCCTGGTGCTAGCTCATCTCTTGGAGCAGCTGTGTGTCATTCCTGACTCTTGTGATAGAGAGGAACCACACAGCATGTGGTGCCCCTCTTTGGTTGAAGAGGAACTGGTATGCAGAACTCAGTTCTCTAAATCTGATACTGAGTATGTGAGATTCAACCTTGACAGGTTGAAATTTTAAAATTTGGGTCTTTGAACTGAAGAGGTAATAGTATGATGACAAGGCTGATGCCTGTAAAGAAAATAYGAGGTTACTTCAGAGGTCTGTATTYGGGTGTAATTGGTAGGCATAATGACTGGGCTACTTATCCCTGGCTCTGTTGCTGACATAGAGATTGTTTCAGGCAAGTCATTTCCTGTAACAGGTACAATGCCTATTGCTAGWTTTTCCTGTTGCTTCAGGATTAATGTAGCAATCCTCATTAATGGGTAATGCTATGTGCTTCTGCAGTGTTGCTGCTGAGTTCTTRTAGCAATTCTTGGACAGTGTGCTATTCCCTGGGCTCTCTTGTTGTTTGGTGGATGACCAGATTAAATATCAGTTCTTTCTTTTATTGTATTTGTGGCATAATGGGTTAATTCGGAATTGAGAATTAAGTGYATAAACCAGCTGTTTCTGCTAAAGCAGTTGGTGAAGGAAGGGTTAGGAATGTCCTTAGGATTTATACTCCAGATATGTGAATGGCACATCTCACATCTTGTAGAACTTTTGTTTCATGCCGGTACCAACAAAAACACAGAGCGTTTTGAAGTCAATTCTCTGTAACTGATAGGCAACAAATATATTTTAAAATGAAACTTTCTATTTTGGAGCRTAATGTTGTTGAAGAAAATGGATTCTGTAGCAAAGCAATTAATGGACAGAAGGGAGACAGGTTTAATTAGCTTAATTCTGCTTACCCAGATTTCAAGCCAGATGGTGTTTGAAATTATGACAGCAGTGGCATTTTGTCTTACAAGACTGAATCATGGAGGTTGGGATAGGGATATGCAAGTAAAATATGAGGCAGAAGGTTTGGAAGATTCTGGTAAGGGGCCACAAAATAGTAAAAATGTTTCCGTGAAAAGTTACTGAGCAACRAAGTTTCATTCTAATTACCTAATAATAAGGCAAATTTAAGGTTAAGATACACTGATAATTACTGTGTCACAGAATTGTAGAATGGTTTATGTTGGAAGGGACCTCAATAAATACCAYGAAATTCCAACTTGCYCTTGCCCTGGGCAGGGACACCTTCCWSTAGATCAGGTTGCTCAGAGCCCCATCTACSCTGGTCTTGATGAGGGATGAGGCATCCATAACTTTTGTGGTACAGATTACCAGTTCCTCACCACCCATCACAGTGAAGAATTTCTTCCAAATATCCCATCTAAACCTTCCCTCTTTCAGTTTAAAGACAATCCTTCTTGTTCTATCATTACATACTCTTGTAAAAAGTCCCTCTTCAGATTTCTTGTGGTCTCTCTTCAGGTATGGAAAGGCTGAAATTTAATTTCCCTAGAGCCCTCTCTAGGCTGAAATCTCAGACAAGAGTCAGACAAGGCTCTAACCCTTTCCTCACAGGAGRGAGTTTCCATCCCTCTGATCATCCTTCTGGCCCTGCTTCAGACTCACTGTATTTACATAGCTACAAAGGCTGCTCCATTTCAACTGTAAAACTGTTTTCAGCCCCCTCCCAGAGTCAAACAACAGTTTGACGGTAAAGATGATTTGGGATGCTTAAAATCTGTTCTGTAAGTGAAAAAGTKACATGGCAAAAGAAATCCTGGTACTTTAACTGCTTTTAAATTAGAGCTCCTTTGTCAGCACTGGAATAGTATMCTTTTAAATAATGTTGCTATACTGTTAAAAATCTTTAGAGCAGACAAAAATGTTTACAGGAAGTATCTTATATATGGGACATATAAGAATTGTCCTTCTTGGTAAGTATTTTACCTGGGTAACTTAAGGTTGTATCTTGTGTCYTGTCAAAATATGAAAATGGTGTACAGACCAAAACTTGGCTGTGTGCACAGGACTCTTCTGAATCATCCTGCCCCAAGACTGATTTAGCCATGAGTGCTGATAGTCGCACCTCACATGTCTGAGTCATGTGGCATATAATTTCCAGATAAATTATGTGGTTATTGCAGAGCCTAGGTCTGATCTTGATACTACTGTGAGCCCAGCCATGTACGCGCTGGAGACGTGTGGAGCAGTGGRCAAGGGTAAATGGCACAGGGAAAAGTGCAAGTACACTGCCATGTTGTCCTTTTCAGTCTGCTCTCACACATGGAAAAGACGTTTCCTAGTATTTGAGCTTTGCCAGCACAATTCCCATGCAGGGAGCATTTGGTGACGTAGAGCTGATTGCGTACTCTGGCAGGACACTCCTAGTCTAGACACCTCTATCTTCATTTAAATACTGAAGGTGTAAGTCACTTGGAAGATGAATAATAATCTTGAAAACCAGTCACAAATCCATCATGGCCCACCTTTCCAGTGCTGGAAGTACTTATCACCATGGTATGGTTTGACTGGTGTATAAAGCCTGTAAGAAGCAGTATATTTACATTTTGGTTGTTATGACTCTTTACCACAGGAGGAAAAAGAATTCTACAAGGCTTGTGGTTGGGAATGGTAAAGAGAGAGGCATTTTCTGAAACCTCTAGATAATCAAATTTGAAAAATCTTTTTAGTTGCTCCAGCCCTAAAGCTAGTTTGRGGCACTATGGGACCAATTAGGTTATTAAAACCACAGTTTCTGATCTCTGTCCATTGTTCTTACAGCTTGAACAGTTCAAGCCTTTAGGAAGGTCATTTTGATTAGGTGTCTATGGCTCYATCACCACCCACAGGTATGCTTACATCATTAAGGGGCTGCTTCAGCAAAGACACAGTTTCTTCCTCAACTGGAGTTTGAATATTTAACTAGGAAAGGAGAGAATTGTTGTCTGTTCCCCTAACTGCCTATTTAGATTTTTTTTTTTAATACAAAATAGAGTAAAATAGATCCAGAAGACCTAGTGAATTTTGCCTCCATGCACAACAGAGACAAAATATTTCCCTACACTAAACTGGTGCTCATTTCATTGTATTTATAGCACAGGAAGTCAGGACCCTTGGTTGTCACATGCTACAAAGGGAGAACTGGAGACCTCGAACACTGACAATGTTGTAGTGAGATTCTTTGGGTTTTTTTATTCCTTTTGGAAGCTGAAGGAACACTGCTGTTCTAATCAAGAATTGCATAGTGTCTCTACTGCCCTCTTGCTTCTGATAGCTGGGCTGGTGTTTGGGGTCCCAGTGAGACTGTTTGGGCTGATGCTCCTTGTGCTTCATATTAAGGGCTGAGAACTGCTGGGACAAGATGTGGTGGTATAGTTAAAGTTGTTCTTGTGCTTCTGGATRCTGCCCCTCCTCCCCCTTGCTCCCATGCCCCCCCACCCCCCCCCTTAAAAAAAAAAAGAGTGAAGAGTGGTTATGTGCAAGTGTCTGAGGCTTTGGGATGTCAGGGGGCTTTGTCCTGTGAATTGAAACTGGTGTGGAGATGCTTTAGCTCATGAACATAGGTTTGTTTGTAGAAGTAATGTGTTGGTACATCAGCTGATACAGTTGGAGGAAAACAAGAMAGATGATCCGAAAGTTCTACAAATGCAAAAGTTTACTTTTTTCAGTTTTATCAATTGACCTTATAAAATGTAAAGCATCTCTTTATAATCCTTCATTGTTTTTTATCCTTAGACTGACTTAGATATGACACCATTACTTCTTGACTGGTGTTTCTTGTGGGTTAGGATGGTAATTATATTGGTGAGAAATAGTGCTTGAGGAATGAAATTTTCACAGTGGGGTGAAAATTCTGTGGTTTTTTCTTGATCTAAGTTGTTTAAACAGTGGTTATTTCAATAAGTCTGGGTAAGTGTGTTTCAATACACTTTGCTTAGTGTRAAAAGCTACAAGATTTACTGAGGCATCTCCAACAAGCACCACAAATCCCCATTTTTTGCATKTAAAGCATTTAATTGCACAACTGTACAAGATACTGATGAAATCACTGTCTTGGTTGCACTTTAAAACCCTAACAGATTTATTTTATTATTTATAAACCAAGCACGGTTGAAAAATGTTTCCCTATTCACCATGAATATGTTGTACATCTATATGTATGTAAATAAATGACATACATGTATAGAAAGGCAATATAAATACAATTGGCACTCAAAGAAGTAGAAATTTGACAAATACTTCATGTGTATTTTTAAATCCATAGTTCTGTGKTTTCCAAGCATAGGATAATCTGCTGTGAAATTGTTTTGCTGGTTTGCCCTTTGTCCTGCACCAGATGCGTGGCCAGTAGGGATGAGGGATTAGACAGCTATCTGCTTTTCTGTCCAAGAGCTCTATTTTCTTTGAAGGTGCTGCTTTCCCTTTTGTAAAAGGGGAATGGGCCAATACCTCTGCTTCTCCATTGCTAGCATACACAGTTTGGGAACAAATTACAGCCCCTAGGGAAGCRGCCTCTTACCATTCTAGATTAGGAACAGATTGCTTCCCTCTGAAACAATAGGAAAAACAAAGCAGAAATTAATTCTTGCTTATCCTGTGCTTCACACAGTGTGTTCTTGAAACAGCCCATTCACAAGAGTCAGAGTACCTCATCATCCAGATTTGTGGTTGTATKGTTATGTGTAATTGTAGTGCTTTCCATAAAACTAGCAAATACTGCAGTGTTTTTGATTTTCATTGTTAGATGCTCTTGCTTGGTASTTAATGAACGAAACTCTTGAAAGTCTCTGTGGAGAGTGGCTCCACTTCACTGCCCTGTTTTCCAGATAGCCAGATGATGGAGAGAAAAGAAGAAATGGTGGGAACAGAAAAGCACTGTGAGCAACTTCCTAAACAGGAAAGATCAGATGTACAAAGCCAAGATCGTGCTAGTACTAGTCCGGTGCTTCCAGAGTCTGCCAAATTTGCAGCACTGTAAGGCCAGTTTACTTTACAATTTTGTACTTCAAAGATATGATGTAAGCTGTTTTGTTTCACTGAGTAGAAATGACATAAACTTTTAATTAACCTCTCTTTCTTTTTGTTTTATTGAGAACAAGAAAAAAGTTCCTCATAGTAGTTTTGAAACATTTTTGTGTCAAGTTACCAGGGCAGCAGGCAAAGGCAGATAATCTACCGGGTAACYTCTCAGCAAGACAGTTCTGTCTTGCAAGTAATAAGTGGACCTGAGGCGTCTGTGCAAGATGAGCTCTCCGTGGATGCAATGCACGTGTTCATAGATGAAAATGGTGAGTTTATCTAGCTGGGATAAYTGCAATGCATGAGGAAATTTCTAAAGACACTTGAGATGTCCTGGAAGGATCTTYCTCTTGTCTGTTACCGGTTGCATGTTTTTCTGTGTGCTTGAAAGAAAAGCACTTGGTAATTTAAAGTCAGATGAGCAATAAATGTAGTTTTCAAAATCGACTGATGACTCTCACAGATCTGAGCCTTATCCAGTGCCTGAAGTTTATGTTRCAAACATCATCCTCAAAAGATGCTGGCTAGGCCAGAAGACAACTTCTGTCCTGTCAGAAGTCCCTGGTGTGTTCTGCCTGACTAGAAGTTTTGCACTGACCTGGCTGGCCAAAACATGGCTCCTTTTTACAGTTTTGTCCTTCAGTTGGCTTAGACCGACCTCTTGATATCATGGTGGTTGCTGTCATTTGGAGTTGTGATCTGCTGCCCCTTTGAAGAGAATTAATGACTGACCTAGTCTTGCCCCATGTGTATTCTTGGGATGCCACTGCTCTGAAACTATTCTTAAGAGTCTGAAGCTCTAGTAGGGTTGGAGCCCTGTGGGGTACTGGCTCTTRACTCTGAGATGCAGCTGTCCCAAAAGCCATATTTTCTATTTCCTTTAAAGCTGCCTTCAAAACCAGCTTATGGTACTGGGTCCATGCCTCCAGAGCTGCTTTGATTTTCTGGCAGTTCCTACTGGCCCTGCTGGCAGCCTGCAGCCACCAGCGTGCTGTGGGGTGAAGGGCAGCAGCTGCCACTGGGGTGGATGGCATGGCCTCTGGGTCAGAGAGAAGCCACGCTTCATTTTGTGCTGCCTCTGCAAACAGGAAGGAGCAGTGGCTACACTTCTAGCAGAACTTTTTGCTGCTTTGTACCTCCTGGCCTCACCTTTGTGAATGGAAAGAGAAAAATCTGTTTTCGCATTTTACAGTGAACTTACATTGATTGATGTGCTTTGTATTTAATTTAGGTGCTTTTTAAATTTTCCCTGTTACTTCTGTGTTTTGATTTGTCGCAGGTTTTCAGTTGTTCAAATGTTAGTTTACTCTCTGAAATCTAAAATGAATCTAATGCACAGACTGAGAAATATATWTTTATAAATATGCCTAACCTAAAATGTGTATTTTATAAATTTCATGTGTAAACAAATGATTGTATCASTGAACTGACTTTTTTCCTCTGTATTTTCTGAAGGGGAAATTAGATCCTGCTATTTAAAAACTGGCTGTCAGAAGGAAGGAAATTTTAGACATCAGCTATCAAATTGTGATTGTATGTCAAATGCTCAGTAAGTAAGCCCTTATTTTTAGTACTGTTAAATGTTTTCATTGCTAGAAACCATGAAACTGTAGCTGTGAAAAGGCATGTGAAGGGGAGTACTGGAGAATAAATGTATTAACCTCTTCTAGAGAAGTCAAAGCATGATTTTTTTTTCTGTTTCTGGCTAAAACAGTGGCAGCTTTATAAGAATRTTGGAAAGAAAAAGTGAAAATGAAAACCAGAACTATCCACTGGGTTTTAATTACTTTCTGGGAATAGCCAAAGTCAAGTGTGGCTATTATTAATAAAATAGTAAATAAAACAGAGTAAGTGGGACTGCTCTCTCAACCCTGTCTTGTTTGCTTATCATACCTGTTGCATTCTTTGAAAATTTTTGTTGTTGTGTCAGGATCAGTCACTGACCTGTGAATTCTAGCAGCACAGCTTTTCACCATTGAATCTCCAAAGATAGTTTGCTATCTATCAAGATAGTCTGATGAGGTATCCAATTTTCTTTTTTCAAAAGTTCTTTTTGGAGTGTTACATACAAATCCCATATTTATTACTGTAGTTTCTACCCTCTTCAACATGATCTGGTGTATGCAGATCTGTAAAAATAATTTTAGCTATTCATAAGCAGTTTTATGAAATAATTTTGGTTTTCATACTGTTTTACAGCATTTGGAGAAGTTGATTCAGGGAGTGAGAATGGTCWTTTTTAATAGCAAATATTATTCTTCAAGTGTTCGGCTTTCAGGGAGACTTTTGAAATACTTCAGACAATGTTAAAAACAGCGTTAGCATTTTACATAGAATGCTAATGGGAGAGACGTGAGAATAATAATTTTATTTGTCAGCAGGCAAAGAKTGGAAAAAAAAAGGAATAAAAGAATTGAGTAGTGGAAATGTTCTGTCAGTATTTAGCAAAATAAACACCTCCATCCTGGTAGAGTTCAGTTTTGACCTAAAAAATCAAACATTTTACTTTGGTTCTATTTATTTCTTGAAACTCTCTTTGTTTCACCTTGTACAGAACACTCTCTTGCTCCCCCTTCCTATAACTATGAACTTGAATCTGTCCTAAATTCAGAAGTAATTTTCTSTCCCCTGACTTCTAGCAGTTAATTTTTTTTTTTAATCAAAGGAAGGACAATCTTCCTTTTCCTGTAAGAAGTCATGCTGAATCTGCCTTTGCTGTATGCTTATGTGACATCTCTGTCTTCCTATGCTATGTGCTGTTTTTCAGTTGCGGTTTGCAGATTTTAGGGATGTGATTTATTTTTAAGGGGTCTGCTAAACCCTGCTAAGAAAAGCAAGTTTAGATATTCTTTGCAGGCACATACRTGCATGTAATTTCTTAAGATCATCACTTTTGCTGGAAATTTTAGGGTACAGCAGCTGCTCAGACCAGGGAATAGAACAGATCAAGAAAGAGGAGTGGGCTCCCAGGACTGGTTCWTTGTGGGAGTCAATGGGAAGCCAGAACATGAGGTTTTCCAAGAGAACAGCATGAAGGAAAGTGCAAAGCAGAAGTCAATATGAAAGATAAGGAAAGGGGAAAAGGAATCATAAAGTGATAAAGCACTCAATGCTTGAGTTGGTTTTTGCAAGGACAGTTTGTAATGTCCAGGCCAGAGAGCTTAATGAGAGTTGTTTGTTCAGGGGGCAGTTTCTCCCATCTGTGAGCAGATTGAAGGGTAGCATGGAAGGAGGAGGTTTTTATTTTCTCTTCAGGTGTTCACCATTAAGTAGTTTTGTGTTTAGACAATATGGATCACTTGCAGCATAAAGAAAATAGAGGAGCAAAACTGCTGTAAGGGTAGTTCAGAAATGAGGCATCTTTCCCTCCCCCTGTTCCCAGCTGCAGGCTTGCACATGTCAGGATGCTTTCATTTTTGCTGAGGGTAAACCAAACGATCAGTGAAGAAAAGGCTAATACTGAAGAAAAAGGCAAATAGAATAAAATAAAGCACAAGGTGCTTTAACTGCTTCACTTAGTCTGTTCTGAGTTTCTGTCTTTGAATAGTCCTTGACAGAAATGATTCCCTTTAGAGTGGGCCCTCTCTGGTGGAGATATTGATCATAGGAGTAGTCCATACCAACCAGAGATGCTGCAGATATGGAAGGATATTAGAAAAAGGACACAGAAAGCACCTTTGAGGTGAACTTTATCTACCAGCCCATGAAAAACTTAACTGAGGAGAAGACAATGATTTTGATAGTACATCTTTATGAGCAATTGAGATGCAGAAGAATATGTTTAGGCCTGGTGTCTGAATTCATTAATGAGCCATCCAAATTAGATTTTACAAGACAAGAGATGCAGGAGAAAATTAAATGCCTAGACAAAAGAGGTGGTGTTCCTGCTTGTATAGGAGGGGATATGTTTTTGCTCTCAGGGAGCCCAGATTTCAGAATTTAGAATAAGCATAGAGAGCACTACAAAGGTTTGCAGTAGATGTGTATGAACGCTTAAAACACTTTCACCAATCATGCTTGCTTTATACTGTTAAGATTAAGCTGCTCCTAAAGGGAAAATGTCAGACTGAGTTGAGCAAGTGGAGTAACCATGTGGATTTGGATTGGCTGTGCCCTGATGTGCTTCCTTAYGAGGAAAATCAACCCAGGACAGAGGATGACAAGAGGCCTCCTGCTTTGTGGGTGTTGTTGGGACAGGCAGCAGATCCATCACTGGTGTCTAGGAGCTGTGATGCTTCTGGGTAATGCTGTAGTTGTGAAAAGGAAAGGAATTTGGACTGGAAAGGGTATGAACTCTGACTGGTTTGTCAAGGGTAAGGTAATTGCCTTATGAATTGGCCATAGGTAACTATCTTTTAACACTGTTATGCAAAACTGAAGAAGGTATTTAAATATTACTCAAAAGAAGTCATTAAAGAAAGCCTTGAGGCAGAATAACTAATACTTAATGAGCTGCAATTCAAATTATAACTTGCTATTTTTGTCTATTGAATCCTACTATCATCTTCTCCATTTGTAGGCTTGGCCATTTCATCATCACATTATTAGGAACTGAAATTAAAGTAGTATTCCTATGGCCCGTAAACATTCGACAGCTTCTGAAATTAAATTCTCACAAATAATACAAAATCTTCACAATGTCAGTCTGTCACAGAAGTGAGGATGTGTTATGGTTTTAGTTTTGTTCTTTATTTTTGCGAGCTTCCTGCTCTTCTTTTGCTTAGGAAGGACAAGATGGACAAGAATGGATTACAATGTGCCAGAGAAAGCAGATGTCCAAATCTGAAGGAGTCTGTGATTTCTTCCTTCACYGACTCCTTAGCATTGTGAGCAATACTGTTCAAGGGAATTAGACTTGTCTTGTCAAATGTCAGTGGTCCGTCACCTCTTTTTAGTTCAGGGACCAGTGTTGTGAGTGTTGCGAGATGATCTTTGGAGAATTCTCCAGTTTATCAATGTTAATGTATATTCCATCAGTTTCTATTTTTGTATTTGTTTATCTATTTTTTTGTTTTGTTTTTTTTTTTATTGGTGGCTTTTCCAACTATAATAGTTGTCCTAACATTACCTGTACCTGCAGTCCTTGTCCTGAGAAATCTTCAGAGCTTCTTAAATGTAGTATRAAAACTTTCTTATTAATAATTTCCAATAATTTAATTAATAATTATCTCTTAATTCTGTTAAAGTTTACAGAGAATTAGAATTTTTTTCAGGCTGTCTCTGTACTTGTCTCTCACCAAATTGTCTCTCACTTGTCTAGCAGTCCAGCTTTGAAAATATTTAAAGACCTAGCCAAGTTGAATCTCAAGGAGGTTTTTATGTTGTAATGATCACCAGAAAAAGATAATTCCTTTYCCATCTTAATCCCCACTTTGGTGGGGGATTCTTGTCACTGAGTTTGGTAAAATAGTGAAATTTGGTCGGTAGCTAATCCATTTCCCAACTATTGTCAGTGTAATTACCCTGACCCCACTTTTGTCTGTTGGCTTGCCAGMAACATCTCTTGCCAGCAGTCCCAGTGGAATGGGTTCCCTGCTGAGCTAATTGCATCTAAATTTGATGCTCCCATTACCCTGCCAAGTTCACCTCTAGCTGTAAATTGCTTTGTGACAAAAGTATAAACTGTATTCCCAGCTCATGGATTGTGCTAGAAATTAGTACAGACAGACYGTTTCAATCTGTTCTGAAGTCAGGAATTGGAAATGGCTTTCTCATCCTGCAAACCATTCTCCTGACCCAATTCATGAAGTTCCTTACCTTTAGCTGAAAAAGCCTTGTCTCTGTTAGAGTGAATCCTTACGTTTCTATGCTGTGTGTTTTGAGTATATGTTTGGCTTCTGGGAAAGTGTGGAAGGATGAGAGAGTTCACCTCTGTGTAAAGCATGAGCTGAGTATGAGCCTGAACTGCCTTTTGGCACCATYAGTTTGACTTCTCATCAAACGGCCACTGAGTTTTTATCTTGCCTTTCTAGAATAGTTAGAGATTCAAGTTAAAATTTTTCCCTTAAGATTGGTGATACATGGTAAACCCCACGATCATTAAGAAGAATACATCCTTAAAAAAATGAGCTGAAAGGATATATGTGTTGAAGCATCTTTAGGGGTATGTAGCTGTCTCCTGAACTCAGGATAAACAAGGTATAGTTAATAAATGCTTTACAAATAAGGACGTGTACCCTGTTACACATTTTGCTGTCCCTCTGTGACAAAGAGAAGATTTCGATTTCTTTGCCTTGAATGTGTCTTGTAATTAAATAATTTAGTAAATTTTGATAGCCAGTCAAAAAGATACATGTGAGCTGTCATGTTATCTTGATTCATTAATATCAGTTGAAGCATAAACCCCTAAAATCACGCTATATATTCTAGTACAATAATTAATGATTTTTTGCATGATCTGTCCCCAGTAGAGGCTAATAGAGCCATAAAATATCTATCAATGCCAATACATAAATTTAACAGTAATTGGATTCTSTGCATACTTGCTGTACAAGGCTAATATGTTTTTTAATGTTTAACTACTTCTCTAAATGTGCTTTCTTTGCATCCTGGGGCTCTTGTTCAGAAGGCTGAGGACCTTCAGTGTATGTATACATAGATACTATAGAAAAGCATGTCAGTATTTTATATCTTTCTGTAATGTAGCTGTCCTCAACATGTGTATGAAATACTGTTCTGCCTTTCTAAATTGTTTGAATGTAAGATGTTGATCCATAAGAAGGTTGTGCCTYCTGGTTTCACATCCATGAAAAATTYGATTCAATTAACGTAAACTGTTTCAGTTTCTCTTCTCAGATATCTAGAATTGAAATAATGTACTCCCAGAGTATGTGGCCTRTATCTGTTTCCTGTCTCGTAGGCTGTGAAAGACAGAAAAAGTAAACTTATAATGAACTTAAGGGCATTAATGTAACAAACTTTTACTATTTTGGCAATTTTTATGTAATTTCACTCATATCAAAAATGTATTTGACATTTTTGCCATGTGTAAAATTGTGGTTTTTGTAATGAAAGAAATAATGCTTGGAGAAACTGTGAATACAACATACCATTTTAAAATCCAGTGCTCTTAGGTATAAAGTTATTAAATAATTTGATTTTTTCACGTGATAATCTGTGAAATACTCTGATGATTATGCATCCAAATTATTTGTTCTTTACGCTTCTCTGCTTCAAGTAGTTTATTCCTCATTGGGAATACCTGTAAAACTATCCAAATCTTCCATGGTTCTGCCCAAAGCAGTTCACGGCAGTGATGGCCCTTTGAGACCCGGGTRTTTTTTGGCTCTGTAAGTTTCACCGATGATCTTTCATCATGATGTTTATTTCAGCATAGCATTTTGGTAKCTAATGTGATCAAATCCCAATTTCAATGAAGGATGGATTTATTTTCAGAAAGCATTTTTTATTTTTCCCATTCTGATTTGCTCAGGTATATTGTGGTCCATTTCTGACATGTTCATTGGTATTTGGATSTGAGATGAGGGTAGATCATCAAACATCCCTGAAAAGCATACTGMTGTAGGGTCATGCTAGATACCTGCYAGTATGCATGGGTGTTTGGGCACTTATCTCTCCATCCTTGTACTTCTTTTCTATTCATGGCCCASAGCTTTATTTGATTTGTGTGCAAACACATATGTGCTATGGTTAACTACTTTTCAGAAAATCCTAATGTGGATATGTCCATACTAAACACAGGAGTGGGTCAAAAAACTGAGATATATGCAAATGCTCTAGGTTTAAGCAAATGCAGTTTACAAGAATACTGCTTGTTACTTGAGCCCATTTCCTTCTCTCCTGTGTTAAATTTCTGAGAAGAAAACCATCTTCAAACTCCCATTTTGGTGCAGGAAATTGTGACTATACACATTTATTGATTGTAAAGAGGGAGAGTTGGTGTCTCTTTAGAATATCTATGTTTTTACTAGCAGTGATTCAGCTTTATGTTGCAAAAGCATTTGATTCATTCAAATGCATATATAGTGTGAGTGCTGGACTTCTTGCAGCAGTTTATCACTTCATGTGTGTGACAACAGTCAGCAATAGCCACAAATTAGATTAGGAGGCTGCTGTGCTGCATATGAAAGCTGAAGTTTAAAATAAATTTGTATGATAGGCCAYGGAAACAGATGTGTGATGTGCAGATGAAATATTTGAGAACTGCAGCCRYGTTGTGGCTTAAACTCAGCTGGGAACTCAGCACTGCACAGCCATTTGCTCACTTCCCATGGTGGGACTGGAGGGGAGAATCAGAAGGGTCAAAACTRGAAAATTCATGCTTGAGATAAAGGCAGTGTAATAGTTAAAGCAAAAGCTGAACATGCAAGCAAAGCAAAGYAAGGAATCCCTTCACCACTTMCYCTGGGCAAGCAARTGTTCAGSCCCYTCCAGGAAAACTGGGCTCCATATTGTGCCCTGGTGACTTGGGAAGAACAATGCCATCACTYCAAAGATCCTGCTTTCATTTTCCTTCGCTTAGATTTATATGCTGAGTGCCATATTGTATGGAAGAACCTTCTGGTCAGTTGGGGTCAGCTGTCCTGGCTTTGTCTCCTCCCAGCTGCTTTTGCACCCCTTACCTCCTCACTGATGGGGTGCAGTGAGAAGCAGAAAAAGCCTTGGCTGTGTGTAAGTGCTGCTCAGAAATAGCTAAAACATCTCTGTGTTATCAACACCAC
The DNA here is from genome assembly GCF_030028575.1 of Malurus melanocephalus. Classification (NCBI taxonomy): domain Eukaryota; kingdom Metazoa; phylum Chordata; class Aves; order Passeriformes; family Maluridae; genus Malurus; species Malurus melanocephalus. The sequence continues at coordinate 1,516,476 of NW_026623324.1, read as the reverse complement.
TTCCTACACAAATCCAAAACAGCCCTGTAYSAGCTACTGTGAAGAAAATTAACTCAAYCCCAGCCAAAACCAGTACAAACAGAAAAAATGATTGCCCAGTTCTAAGCAAAAAGCACCTTTGTCTTAGATGGAGATTCTGCTTGCTGTGTGACACTTGGGCTTTTATTTGGAATCACTTATRTATAAAATCCAACTTGCTCTATACCTTTAAAATATTATTCCAGTTTGAATCTTACCCTGCTTTCTTGGTCATGTATTTTTTAAATTTAACTGTGAAGTTATTAAAATAATATTATTTTATGTAGGATAAAATAATATTCATGTATGTTTCCTTACTACAGGTGGTTCAACCATACAATCATGCACTCATAATGCACTTTGCATGTTCTGTCTAAGCAGAACTCCTCACATTTTTGAGATGAGGCTCTGACACTAAAACTAGGCTTCTAAAAAGCTGTATTATAGTTAGGGTCTAAATAGTTTTGCAACACTGATAAAGACCTTAATTTAAAAAAAAAAAAGGCTTATTTTTTTTTGTTTGTTTTGAGAATATTTTTACTTTTGGTATCATCAGGGCCAAAAGTTAAAAAAGTTTTTGCAGCAAACTAGTGACTAACAACTACTAAAAAAATAATTTAAGGTGCCTGTCAGTACAGCTGTGGAGAGCTGGTGCTTCTGGCTGTGGGCAAAAGAGAGAATGTCAGTTCAATGAATTAACTTATTTGATTTACATTCACATCCCAGAATAAGCTACTTGAGTGCATTATACTATATGAAAGTCTATTTGAATGCACTAGAGGTACTATGTGTCTCCTTTATAAGTCCACTAATACTTCAGTATGTTTACTGCTGGAAAATTCCCTRAATCTTTGTGGTTTATTTCTCTTAGAAGAGAGGAAACTTAAGGTTGACTATTTTTTTTTTAAATTTGATTTTGTTTTAGTGTTTCAGAATGATGTTTTAAATTGACAAAATGATGTTTTACAATTGACAAAAATCTTGTTACTAAAATTTTTGTATTTCTCAGCAAGGTGACCTAAAACCCACAATCCCCCATTGCTCTTGTAATAAGCTGCTGAATCTTAAAGCTTAATGCTGCTTGTCAGGTGGTGTGGTTCTGCAGCTGAGCTTGTTTTGAAATGGATGGAACAAATATTATAGAGTCCTTTTGGGATTCAGTGGTTTCAGATGAGCTGCTCCCCTGAGCATCGTGCTGCTTAAACACAGAAAAGAGCAGAGTGTGTGCACTGAAAATGGTAATGTTTGAATTCTAATGAAGCCATGGATTTTTCTGAAAAGCACTCTTTACTTTAAAAACTCAGTAGCATTTTTCTGATGGCTTGTAGGGGGCAGGAGGAAACCCTTGTTTTAAGCTTGGCCAGTTAAAATCCTTTCTTTTATTTGTTTAGGGATTTTTAGCCCTTCGTTCACTGAGTAGTGTGCCGGAACGTGAGTRTTTTAGACTCAGAGGTGAGAGGGGACCATGCTGCCACACGATGGCAGCAAAATCCTGCTCAGGACTAGGTACTTATGGAGTCTTTCAGGTGTTGGGATTGGCTTCTGTTCCATCCCCTGCCCTTCCATAAGGAGAATTAAAAGGAATATTTTAAAGTATTTCAGAGATAACATAACCATGGATGCTATTAATGAATTAATTCCAATATGGCTGTGTCTTCCCAAAATGCGTTCTCTAGTTTATTGRCTAACACATGCTGTTTGTTTTGAAAGTTTTTTGTGCATTTATCATCACTTTGAAATGCAATAGGCTTGCAAATTATTAAAAGTATCTGAATATTGGGAAGTAAGAGTGTACTGAATGGACCCCATTCTTAACATCTGAGTAAGAAGACATTCAACATTTCCTGCCTCAGTGCCTTTGGGCATTTGTTTTACAAGGCATTTCTGTCCATCTGCAATAGTTAATTTAATATGTACCACTGCTTATTTTGTAGTCTATTGTAACACTTCAACAGTTATCTTATATCTTTCCTGTCTGTATCTCAGTATATCACTACWTCCAGTTTTCACATTCTGTAAACTCAGATACTCTGTCTTATTGGTGTTAGAGATGTTATTTTTGCTAGAATTTTTTGCCAAAAATTCTCCCCAAATCCTGTAGTAAAATGTGTATAAATACACATTTGTACAATTAATAAAATATGAACAAAATTTAAGAGCAATTTCATCGTTAGCTTTAGCTCTTACCAGATGCAAGCACTGAAGAAAATTAAGATGCACATTCTGAATTAATTTTACTCTTTATGAAACTGTTAATGTCTTACCAAAAAGGTGAAATAYACTTCCTCTTTGTGTTTTTCTATGTTTTCTGTGATTGGATTTGTCACATAATTATTCATTCCTAATGCAGCTATCAGTGGCATATTTCAATCTTACATTCTCTGAGTTGCTTTTTAGTTTAAATCATGTTATTTGGTTATTTGGGAACTGTAAATCATCATTTTCTTGAAAGAGGCAACATCTGCAACTAGTGTCAGTCTTGAATGGTGCAACACTCGGTTGGATTGGTGCTGGCAGCTTTCTGGTGGAGAACTAATGAGCAGCATCAGTTCAGGCAGCTATGTTTGAGCCACAGCCTGGCTGTTTTGATTGAGCACAAAGGTATAGACTTTTTCAGCTCCTGCTGTGTTGTTAGCATTAGCTGGGTCTTGTACAACAACATCGCTCAGGCCTCTGTTCAGCAAGTGCTTTTAAATGCTCCTCAGTGCCCCAGAAGCGATTGCTTCTTGGATGGGATTGCTGGATGTGCAGAAGGAGATACCTCTGGCTCTGAGCTGCCCTCTGTCTCTTCACAGCCATAGCTGCTTACTTTCACCTAAGGGCAGTATTTTAGGGAGTACTGCTCATAGCTCTCAGCTACATTATTATTTATCACCGTGGATATTTATTACACACTGTAAACTCTGTAGTGACCCAGAACAGCTGCCTTAAGCAGTCCAGGTGGATCTTTCTGGATTTAAGCTGGTGAGGACCAAGAGGAAAGTGCTTGGTTATTGCGACTGTTGTGATGTTGGCTCCAAGGTTCCCTGTCCTTTCTCTYATATGTAGGTTAAAATKAAATTTACSCAAGACCTGCAAAACATCCTTATTRACAGGGAATTCTTTGTGGCCTGCCTGTATAAGGAGTTTACCTTGAGAGGTGTTTAGCCCAAGGCTAGCTGATCCTAGCAAAGGGGACAATTTAGGCTGGGTTACATTTGAATGGCTCAAGCCAAGTTGTCAGTGCTGTAAGGCAACAGACTAAATAGAGAGGGAGAAGGAAGATTTTTCTGGCATTATGTGGTTATACTAAAACATTCTGTGTGTTATRCGATTGCTCCACTGGTTTATGTTTACTCAGTGTTCTTACAAAATGGGATTATGAGCCAGAAAAAATTCCTGATTTATACCCAGTTATCAGTAGAGGGTGCTATGTAGTTTTTGAATTTGATCTGTGTAGGTTGTATATTTATCAAAGATATTTTTAGTTAATAATTTACTATTCAAAATTTAGTTCAATTATACCTTTGCTTACATTAGCAGTGCAGTTTACTGTGATAGATCTTGATAATATTAATTTGATTCTGCAAATGAACAGATTTTCTATTTAGCAAAATTCCACATTACTCTGGGATCAGCTCCGTTATAATGATTCTATGATTAGAGAGTATTTGCTCCTATTTACATATGGTAATAAATTTATAGAATCTAGTTTATAGGCRTACAAAAACACAAACACCGCCATCTCATTTCTTACTGGTGTTCGCTGTCAGTGTGATAGCAGTGTCATCAGATGAGATGTACAATTCCTAAGTAGCTGTGCAAGCACTTCATCATTGGGGGTAGCAAGTGAATGTCAGAAGRAGGTTGTGTGGAAAATAGGGATAAGGAAGACAAAAGCAGCAAACAGGAGCTGAAGGAAATGGAGGATGAGGAGAGAGTAAGAAGATACAGAGAGATGAGGCTGATGAAGGCCAGATGACAGATTCTGATTTTGCAATTGTTGYTTTGCTAGCTCTGCCTTCCCAGCTTCTCTGCCCTTAACTGCCTTTTCAGGCCTGTAAAGTTTCTGACTCTTTCCCACAGTCTGTGTCCTGGCTGCTTGTGGTCTCCTCTGTCACTTGCTGATCGGTGGAGCTGTGAATGTTTTCTRTAAACAGAAAACAGACTATGTGTGCTCTTGGATTTTTGGTTATCTTCAAGTCTGGTGGGAGATAATTTGATCTCTGAAGTTTATTCTTGGAAGAAGTCTTACAAATAAAAGATTTTTGATTTCTGAGAACTGATAGACTCCCCTGGTACTCTGCTCTRTCCATCTGCCCTTCTGCTATTTCCWTTTTTTRGTGAATGTGGGATAAAAGATGAGTCCAAACTCAAAATACGTTTGGCTTTTGTAGAAAGACAGCTAAAGATGCAGAAATTTATTGAGGGTTGACTCCTTATTTAGGAAGACATGACCAACCACTATTCTRTTCCCCTGCTGTTTTGATGAGTCACCTTTTGGGCAGGAATTCCCAGGCTTCTGTTCCTACATAGCCTGGGYTACATTTGCCTTTTTCCTACTGTGAAGAGGGAGGGAGACTTAGGGCTGCACCCACAATGACAAGGAACCAGACAGCTCTTCCAGAAAAAACAAACAAAAAATCCCGTGCCTTCCTTCAGATTGGCCAAGGTTGCTCTATAGTCCATACCTATGGGAATCTTACTCCTGGGAGATATTCCTCAAGGCTTCCTCCACTTTCTTCCTGCTTAACTCTTCTGATTGTGATCCAAGATCTTGAATGGATGCCCATCCCTTTTGTACTGGGTTGTYAATAACTGCTGAGAAAGGAGATGATTCTTACAGACCTGCCTTGTGGATGGAACATCAAGTGGATTGTGTTGGACCATGTTCTCATTTACTAGTGCTGTCCAAAGGGAACGTGACAGCTGACTGTGGAATGGATCGTGCTGCTGTCTGTAGCAGGAGTGTTGAATGCAGAAGAGAAAGCCTTTAGGGTCAGGARCGTGGGGTGCTCTCGTTTCTACTCAGCTGAGAGTTCTGCTGGAGTGGCAGATGGTGAATGTCAGGTCTAGAATTCAAGACTGAGAGCAGTCAAAGCTTTGAAAACACAAACTTACCAGGCTCAGAAACCAGAGTCAAGATGGCCCCTCTGGTGACATCCCAAGGCTGATTGTGTTCCTGGTGGCCCAAGCTGAGCTAGCAAATCCCAGAGGGGAGAAGGAGAAAGTGTGTGCATTTCAAGATGTTGGTGTGACACCTCAGCCCTGCTTTTAAGTAATTCAGACATTGCACCTTGTTCCAGAACAATGCTAACCACTGCAGCTGAAGTTAACAGCCACTTACGTGCAGGACAGCCACAATTTTAATGCCTTAAAAAAGGGCTAGATGGCAGCCTTTGGGGATTGGCAAATAAAGGCAAGGAAGGATGAGTTAACTAAAATTAATAAGGTGCCTTTGGGGCAAGTGTAGGGTAAGCAAGAGGAGGTTTTAATCTTTGCACTGCCATMGGCTTCCTGGCTGACTGTAGGCAGATTGCTCTAGTTTCTTTCTGCTTGTCTTTATGCAAAATTAGAACAATAGATACTGGCTACCTTGCGTGAGCACTTAGGTGCTTGCACCCTCTTGTAGAAACAAAAGTAGTAAGAGCCTAAGGCAGGTATCAAGAGGCAGTGGGACAATGAGCTTGGAGCAGAGTGCCTGATGTACAAATCCCATTTGGAAAAGAATTCAAGAGAAGTAKTCAAAATAGACGTCTTCCCCAAATAACAATTACTTCATTTCAATAAAGTTCTCTCTGAAACACAGTCAGTCATGTCATGGTAACATCATTTCTGCAACCCAAAAGGCACTGCTGCTTTAAGTGCAGATTTTCACAATTGTTTAAGTGCTGCGCCTAGAACACAAAGCAGTAAATGTGAGGAAAAACAATAAATAGCATCTGGCTTAGGGCCCTCCCAGGGTGAATKTAAGGCTCAGTACGGAGGATATCTAAGTTAGCCTTATGTGAATTAGCTCACTGTTAATCACTTGTTAATCTTCCTAGGGCAGAAGGAATTTCTTGTAGCCTGAGTTGTCAGCAGGGTTAATCAATACTCACCAAATTCAGTGGGCGTGAGACTAGAGTAGCTTGGTACCTAGGGGAGCTTGTTGGAAGCTATTCCAAGATTTCTGCACTATCTACTCTGCAGTTTTGCTCTGTGCAGCTCTGAACCTGAATKGTCACTGGACAGAAAAAGGTGCTTCTGAAGTGTGATTCCTTAAGGGTGTTCATCTCAGGATGAGGAAAACGGTGACAGAGAAGTATCTGTTTCTCTGTGGTGGATGTAGTAAATCAAGTGTATCCGGATTTGGGTGTTAACTGTTTTGTGGGTCTRTGCTAGATTTCAGATACAGAGGTGGAAGGTTCCCAAGTCCTGTGAGCCAGTAGTGTAATTGCAGTAATTAATAATCTCCTGTAATGTTTCAGAATTACTACGAGTGTGTTGCTACTTAAAACAATCTCTTTCCTTTCTCTGTGCACAGTGAAATACAGTTCAGCTCCTCTAGTACCACCACTTCAGAAAGCCAGGAACCGTCTTCTGGGGATCAAGCAGCGAGCGCGCTTCAGCAGCAGCTCCTACTKATGGTGGCCAGAAGGACCCTTTCAGAAAACCCAAGGGTACATTGTAATATCTGAGTTTCTAGCATCTTGATGAACTGCTCAATAAACAAATGCTGCAGGCTTGTTCCTGAGACAATTTTGTCGCTTTTGCTATACTACTTTTCCTGGTATTGCTCATGTGGGAGAAGATGTGTTTTATGTTGATGGATGCAGCTCAGCTGTTTTCTGCTGACACTGAGTGGTGTCCTAGGGGAGTATTTAAATACTCCATCACCAAAAAAGTTCATTTTCTATCTTCAATCATATTTCATCTGGAAGAGGACACAGCTGTTAGGATTTTAGACACACCACCAGATTTTAATAGTATGAAGTGTTTATTCCAGATTCATTACTATCATAAAACCTCACGTCTGGTTTTACTTTTTTGAATTGGGCAACCAGACCTCTGACTTTGCTCTGGAATGTTGAAGCCACCTCCTCAATGCAGCTAGTAAAAGCAAAAGGCCCTTAGACTTCAGTTTGCATGGTATTATGTAGATGTGAACTTTACAGTGTTTGGGGTCTGTGACTTAGGGCTGTAATCTGTTTTTACAATTCCTTTTATAAGAACTTTGACTTTCTGTCTGCCATGGCAAATTCTAGTTTGATATTTATGAATAATATTAAAATGACAGTTAATTGCCTTTCATTTCAGATTTCACACAGGAACATAAAGCTGGAAGCAACTTGTATAAAGGAACTRTATTAAATTAAAAATCGGAAAATTTTCCAAATAGTGTCTTTCATATTTGGACAATGTCTTGCATCTAAATGCTGAGATGTTTTCCAGACATTTATAGTCTTGCAAACTGCCTGTAAATTAGAGAACAATTGTAATTTCTTCTTTCTCTTTTGGGAAGACTGCTTCTCCAGGGGTCACATAGTAAGTTTGTAGCAAGGCCAGGCAGTAATTTCAGAAATTCCTGGTTTCTGAGTTTTTTTATTAAACATGAAATTCTGAGCCTACAAAAGTYAGGAAAAGAGTTGTCATTGATTTCAGGGAAGCTAGGGCTTCAGGCTGTGTCTGACACCATATAAATTTATGGAGTGAATTTTTATAAGCTCCTTTTTGATAGGAGAAGTAGTTAGACTTGAGTGACTTGCTCAGGGCTAGTCAGAGAGTTTCCCAAATGCAGCTCAAAACTCTGACTCCTGCCCAAGCCTCAMTTAGAGGATTTCATCCAAAGGTTAYAGTTCCTCAGGAGCCAAAATGTTCATTTACGCACTCAGCTAAAGATGTTTTAGGCTATTCTGAGGACTGAACGATCAGATCCTCGAGTGGTTTTAGTGAACTCTCTGCCACCATTTTGATTTTTTGATCCAGTTATAGTGAGCAATCTACGTTAGATGTGTGAAGTTAATGATTGCAGTTGACTGAGCTATGCTTTACTTTCTCTTGGGTAATGGACCCAAGAGAAACAAAACTGTGCCAATATTAGCAACTGCAATATTTTAAAACATGTTTTTTTTCTTTAAAAATGCCCCAAYCCCATGTTTAAGTTATTTTTTAAAGTAGCAATAAATTTATTAAATTTTGGACTACATAAACTACTTTCAGATTTTAAAGTCAGTGTAGTGAAAGGATTGCAATTGGTCTCATGGCTTTTAAATCACTTGGAATTTTTATTTGGTTAATAAAAGAAAAAATGTCGAATAGCCTGGCCTCCCCTTGCATGTCTCAATGTTCAGAAACATGCGGGATTGTCTTGCACTAGTAGCAGTTGAGCTCCTTGACCCTGCAAGGCTGTACCCTTTTAGTTAATTGGAGGCATAAGATAAAATGCCTAAACTTGAATTTCTTTCTCCAGAGCTTATGCTACCCTGTTTCACCTCATATTTGCCAGCAGACTGAGAATATCAGCGAGTTGTTTCCCAGCTGATCCACTGCAATACATTAAGTAATGTGTAAACTATGTGTAAGATTCCTTTTCCTGGAAMGTGAAGATAAGAAATTATTCTGATAATCTGAGCAAAAAAAAAATAACAATGCCTTTGTGCAGATGGACAGGTTGTTTAAAAAACTGTTTTGCTGACAGTTGTAATTCAATGATCAATTGCTTCACACAGAAATACCCTTCCCTGACTAGGAAAGCCAATCTAACATAACTAATTCTTATGTAGACATTGCCTAGAGTTCCACAATAGGTATATTTGTTGATTAATTGTCTTTAAGGGAGGTGGGGAGAAGGCTGCCTAGAAAGAGATTGAAAACCGCTAGGCTTCACAGTAAAATGAAATCTCTGATTATTCTTCTTGAAGAAAATTAAGAGATTCCCCCCCCCTTCATAACATCAGTAATGGTATACCTTGGAAAGAAATCACTGCTTTGCAGAGGTTTTTTTTTTTCTCTTGTCTAGCTTTGCAGCCTTGGTCTGTAGCTAGTTGGAGGAGAGTTGTAGAGAAGTCAGAAAAGGCCTTAGAATCTGACAAAAGCAATATTTAAAAGGATGRATTTATGATTGTGATAGTGAGGTTAGAGACTCTTAAATTAGTGCTGTTTTGCTGTTTGTGCTTGTTTGCAATTCTTTTCCATCCTTGCTGTTTTTGAGGAGGCACATCTGATATGGTATTCAAAGCATCTCAGAAAAGATAATCAAGACTGTGTTCTGGGAGAAAAGTTKATAAGTCACACCTTAAAACCTACTTATTTAATTGTTTCTTCATTTAAAAACAAGGATTTGTCCTGTCATGTTTTTGTGTTGTGCTGTAATTAGCCTGATACATGAGAAAATCTTCAAAAAGAAACTTTAGACAAGTACTGGATCAGAACCAAAAAATAATTATTTTTAAATGAATATTTAGTATTAATTTTTAAAGCATATTGTCACTGTTGAGCTGCATAATTAATATAGCTTCTGTCCATCTGCAATAATTAAGCTAGTGTGATATTTTTGTTTCTAATTTAAAATTAAGAAAATAAATATGCTAATATACTCTTACTACTCCTTTTAGAAAAAAAAAATTAAAAATCTGATACTTCATGTAAGTTTGGCCTTTTCAAAACCTGTTTTGCTGGCAGCTGTATGTGAGTGTGAGAGAATTTTGTCTATTTCTGGTTTGTTTTTGTAGCAGCCCAACCAGGACCCTGAGGATTCTTCATGTTCTTCAGCACAACAGAAGCTGAACAGGCAGTTCTACAGATTTGTGATATTCCCTGGCAAGTGGATTAAAGTCTGGTATGATCGTCTTACCTTGCTGGCATTGTTGGACAGGTAAGCTTTGTTTTTAAAGCTGCTTCATGTTCTGTTATGTTATGTGGCTCCGTATGTCCATAAATCAATGCTAACCACTAGAGAAGGAAAAAAGGAGAATTGGAGTTGTGTTAGTAGCTTTTATTCTATCTAGGTTGATTAGATAGATGTGTTTTTGCTTTAAGCTGAAGTTGAGGGTTGGTTTCGGTGGTTCTTCGTCTTCWGGTAGACACTTTGGTTCATGTGAGAACCAGGCTTGTAGACTAGTTTGTAATTTGAGTCACAGACGTTAGATCCAATGATTTCTGATGAGAAAATCAGAACTAGAAGGATCCTAGGGTATTGTAAACCAAATACTCCAATCTTTAAAAAAAGAAAAAAATTTATAGGATGACATTCAGGTGGGGATTTTCCAGCTGCTGCCTCTGTTCCAGTCCAAGTTTATTCATTTTTACTTCTGGTGGGAGTGCTGTGCCATGTATGTTAACATGGACTCCACAGCAGAAATTTCAGATGGCAGTTTTACCTGCTGCAGAAATTGGGCTACATGCCAGGGAGCTTTTAGTCCAGTGCAGATACTTACTTATCTGTGGTGTCTTATCTCTGTGTTTCAATTGCATGGAAATCTTTTCTGCTGATAAGCTCTTTTGTTACAGCCTGCATATTAACATTGCTTTTTATCTCAGCTTCCACATTCTAATAGAACAGATAAAACAAATAAAACATCAGTTGACAAATTTGGTCTTTCATCCAATTCTTTGTTGTCAGATGTATATTTTTCATTAATGGAATGCCTTATTTCCTCATTTTAAAGTGTTTGTTTATTTKATTTTATTTGTAGTTGTTTGTGTGTTGGGTTTTTTTTTWATTTTGTTTGTGCTTTTGTAAGCATACACTTTTTTACATTCAAATCATCTCCATCGGGGAATTCTAATTGGGAAGTGAGATGGGAAGGGATATTAGATTTCAGTGCATATGACTTGTTTGCCTATGCATTTTAGCTATCATTTTGAATAAGATTTTATTGTCATGGGGAATGAAATCCCCATTGAATACGGAAATGTAGTTATGGGATCCAGTACATAATGGTAGCTGCAGCACTGACCGCTGATACCCACTACAAATGCACCTGCCTTGCTCAAATGAGTCTATAAATATTTGTGCTTCTCCAACACTTTTATTCACATAGGACAGAAGATATAAAGGAAAATGTATTTGCAGTCATTCTAGTAGTCCTTGTTTCATTTCTTGGATTCCTGACTCTGAATCAAGGCTTCTGTAAAGACATTTGGGTTCTGTTGTTCTGTCTCGTAATGGCCAGCTGCCAGTATTCTCTCCTCAAGGTAGGACTCAAGTTCACAGCCAATTGCTGAATTCTCTTCTAACTTCCATGAAGACAAAATTGTATAAGCAAATATCTTTTTTCTGTTTTGTTTTTAGAGTGTTCAGCCTGATCCTGCTTCGCCAATACATGTAAGTGTCAGTCAGTAAAACCAGTCTTTCTCCTTTATTATCACTTGTRTATTGTGAGACAGCTGGTTGTTCAGTGAAACACAAATATTAGTCATTTGCTGTTCGAGYGGATTTATTGAAAAGAAAAATACATCTGTGATTTCAAAACTTTGTACCAGATTTAATTATTTTTAAGCTATTTGAATTTATAACTGATATTAGAAAAGTGCTTTTTCTGTAAGTTAATATGTGCAGTTAAAAAATTCATCTTGAGTGTCTTGCTGACATTCGATCCTGTGACATCACAAACTTTTCTTTGCTTTCCTTTAGAAACAGACAGAAAAAGAGGAGAAGTTCCAGACTAGCAGCTCAGTCATTGCTAAATTGGGATTTTTTTTTTTTTTGAGATTAGGGATTGATCTTTTTATTTTTTTAATTTTCTACGGAAGGTGTATTTACTAATAGTAATATTAGTTCATTAGATGGCACAGTTGTTTTCCCTTTGTTACAATATGGTCAATTTCTATGCTTAAGTCCTGAAGAAATGGCCAAATCTTTGAGCAAATGCAGGATGTAAGGATTCTTGCTGATGGCTATTATTTTGTTGGGTGTATCTAAGGAATTGAACTCTGATGGTGCCACCCACCTTGCAAAGAGCCAGTYCTTTACACAAGTCTGTCCTTGTTATAAGATTGGTCTAAGGTCATCATCCTACAACTGCAACCTKACCACTCCACCTGTCAATGTCTCAGCATTTTTGATTTGCAGATCTTGAAAGGCATTTCAGTGGTCATAATGCCCCTTCCTTTTATTTTACACTGGATACTTAGTTGCTTCTGTTTCTTATTTAGCTCTTTGAATATTTTTGAGGATGCCCTCTCTTCCCTCAGGTTTCAAAAATGACATGTTGAAAACTTCAGATCTGCTGGATCAGTTCCTTTTGGCAGGGAGCAATTAAATTTTGTCAGTTTAGAGGCTAGAAATACAGGCTGAACTTGAAATTTATGTTATTCACGTATGCATGCTACATACCTCACAAGATGAATTTCAGAAGATTCTCAGTTTTCTTTCCATATCAGTTATGAAGGGATGGAGTTGTGGTGGTTTAGGTTATAATACATTCACAGGAAAAAATGTCTGCATAAAAAGTAGAGAAAGATAATGAATAGCAACTTAGATATTGTAGGGTAGTATTTTCAGTACATTAAAGAAATGATTCCAACTTTAGTGAAAAGCTGGGGATTTATGTGTTAAAAAAATATAATTTGTCAGTTCAACTGGCATCTGTCTAGATATAGTAATGTGAAGTGTAATCAAATGATTTACACATAATTAGACGTTAGTAATGTGTACGTTTGTTTAAAGTGGGTGGCTAACAGTGTAATCAAAACTTCATTATAAACCTATCTTGACCTTGTTTAACTACAGTATTAAACACAAGGTAGTGTTTAAACAGAACATTTTTTTTTAGTGCAGAATCAAGGTTTGGGTTTCAGGGTCTCACAGTACTATTACAAATGTTAATCGTTGTATAGTATTGTGTAAGTCATGCAGCAATGGAAAAGAGTAACAATAGATGCATTCCCATCTACCTTTTCTTTCCTAAAACTCTKTTAGGGATACTTTCTTGCAAACTTTTTGGTGCACTGTTCAAACTCCAATATGATTAAAATTTGGACAGTTTTTCCACTAAGGGTTTTAAAAGTAGAGGTGTTATTATGCTAAAACAGAAGATTAGCAATTTCTACATTACATCTTTTTAACACAATATGTGTTTGTAAAGGCTTGCTTGAGCTACTAAGCACCTCAAAAATAGGACAATGAGAAGGCGAGAAAAGGTAGTCCATGTAGTGTTTCATAATTCATGTGAGTGCATTAAAGTTAAAAAGAATAACATCTCTTCATGTTAATGTAAGGATGCAGAGCAGCAGAGGGATTAAAGAATGATCTGTATCATGCCCATGAATGAAAATGCAGATGAGATTTTTTCAGTGTGAAACAAACCATCCTGAGCCTCAGGTCTGCACAATGAATTAAGTTCTATTCTTAGATCCATGAGTAGCCACCAATGCCTTACATTATCCATGCCTGCCAAGGAGGTTCCAAACTTCTTCCCTATCTTACGTGCAGAGTTTGTCACTATTTGATATGACTTTGTGGGTTTGTCATCACCAGCATCCAACATTTTGAAATATAAATAGCATCCAATGAGTTCAGAAAACACAGTGTCTAGAGATGCTGTAAGCTTTTGTTCCAAACTCCTCCTGAGTGCCAATGTTTTCACTCGCTGCTGCTGAGGAAGAGCCTGCATTTATTGTTCCTGCAGGTTTAGTACTGTTGCCTGCTACAAGATGAGAATCTAATTTTCCTGTCACCTGGGGCTTTAGTCTTTCCTGTTCTGGTCTGTTGGGAGCTGGTGGCCTTTAGTGGCTGTTCACACAGGGGTGTGTGGTTCTGGGGTGGTCAAATGTAGGAGCAGCCTCCTCACTGGAGTGGTGGAGAGAAGAAAATGAAGTCCATTCCAAAGTGTGTTATCTTTTGCTGTTACTGACGTGATACAAGCGAGCTGCTGGTGACTGCAGGGTATTATTATTATCAAAGATCCAGGAGATCTTYGTCATGTGCATTTCAAGGTTTTAGGCAAACCTTAGGCAAGGTTTTGCATTTATTAATGGCTATTTAGAAGGATCAGGAGAGCTTGACTCWAAGTGCTTTGTGAAACACCTGTATAGCTCAGAATCTAGCACAGGCTCACTAAGACATTTGAGCTTGAAAGTTTGCAGCTATGCTCTTAACAAGATTTAGAGAATCTCTTGCGTAGATTCATTGTCTCAGTCCCATTACATGCCAAAGCAGATAGCTAGCTCAGTTGTGTAGCTACCATAGGCAGTTTCATAAATCCCATAAGGCACTTAAAAAGTATTTTTAATTTGTCCCTGTAAGCTTGTCTGTAGAACTGAGCACATGCACATTTCTTGCACAAGCCTTGTCTTTTTCCTCTTACATGTGTGCACCCACAAAGAAACAAAAAAAAAATCATTAGATCTTTTAAAAATTTTCCCATCAAAATGCTTTGCAGTCAAAACTGTTTTTTTAGTAAATGGATGTGTTTATGAAATTATTCTTTGTTGAAAGTCTTAATATTTTTATATAAATATGAGATGCCTCATTGCTGTGTTGGTAGGCTGTGAATATATTGGTAGGATGTGAAACATGTTGATGAGAAACATGGACATGAAAAAAAAAACCAGTGCATTTTTAAGCAGACTTTGGGAAAGAAGAGCTTTCACTGAATTTTTTTCAGTGAAGGAAAAAAAGATTGTTCAACAAATGACATATAAAATATAAAAGAAATTCTGCTTCATTATTTTAATTCTTCTAAATGAGAATGCAGAGTGGAGTAATTTCACCAAGATTAATTCAGTTTTGTGTGTCAGAATTTGGTAAGTTTGTCTAGTAAAACAAAATGAACCCATAATATCTAAAATATCTTGTTAAACAAGTGCTGCCACATGCTCATGTTGGTGAAGGGCTTCCTAGCTTGGTCTGTCAGTGGCAGGTACAGGAGAACTTTGTTCCTGTTTTTATATTTGTTTCTAAAGCTTTAAAATATGAAATGTAATATCTGTCCCCTGGCTGTGACTTTTGGGAAGTGATAGTCTCTTTCCTAGAAGGTGTCTGCTGTTGGTCTCAAACCAGTCCTATCCCAAATAATCCCTCTCGTATGAAGCATGTAAATGACAGTGAAATACAACACCAATACTTGCAGCAGTTCCTTTTTCTTGTGTTGTGTTGCATATTCCCCAGATGTAGTGACTGGAGTATTTGTTGTGCTCAGGCACATTCCAGGCAGTGCAAGAGCTGTGCAGACTTCTGAGTGCATTGCTGCTTAATTGCTTTGCTTCTATTGATATGATTCTAGAAAGATTTCCTTTTCAAGATTCTGTCTCATTCTCCACAACCACCACCTGAAAAAGGAGAAGGTGGTATACACTCGCATTTGCAGCTTCCAGAAAACCTCCAGAATCTTCTTTCTCAGTCATAACTAGCATTATTGTAGTTAGTATGGTAAGGGTRATTGGATTAGTGTATTCTGTTCTAACTGAGGTAGAAGTCACATAATGATCATGCAGTCCACTTCAGGACTGACCAAAAGTCAAAACATGTTGCTAAGGGCATTGTCCAATATTTAAAAACTGGCGGGCCTGGGACATCAACCTCCTCTCTAGGAAGCCTGTTCCTGTGTTTKACCACCTTCTCAGTAAAGACATGTSYCTGCCTGATGCACCTTAGAGCCATTCCCACACATCCATACCTGGCTACAAGGGATAGGAGATCATCACCACCGTCTCTCTCCACTTCCCCTCCACAGGAAGCTGTAGGCAGACTCACCTTGAGTCTTGTCCTCTCCAAATTAGAAAAGCCTAAAGTCCTTAACTGCACTTTATAGGGTGGTTCACCAGCTTCGTTGCGTCTCTCTGGATTCCTTCAGGGACCTTTGCATCCTTCTTAAATTGTGAGTCCCAGAACTGCACAGATCACTCAAGGTTGGGCTGCACCATCCTGAGGACGTTAGGATGATCACTTCCTGAGCAGCTGCTGTTGCTGTGTTTGATGCAGTTTTCCCTCTTGGCATCTGGGGCTCACAGCTGACTCACACTGAACCTGCTTGTGACCAACACACTCAGGTCCCTTTCTGCAGGGCTGCTCGCCAGTCACTCCTCTCACAATTTATACTTGTGTCCAGCATTACTCATCCTAGGAGCAGGATTCAGCACTGCATCTCGTTAATCACAACAATGTTTCAGTCTATCTAGTTCYGTCTGCAAAGCATCCTGACCTTCAATAGAGCCAACAGCACTTCCCAGCTTGGTGTCACCAGCAGATCTGTTAATGGTGTGCTCAGTTCCTGCATCCRGATCACTGAKAAATCTAWTGAGCAGAACTGGCTCTAGACCTGAGCCCTGAGGAACTTTCCTGGTCACCAGCCAGATGTGGCCCCTTTCACTACAGCCCTTTGAGCTCTGCCTCTGCCCTTCAGCCAGTTCTTCACCCAGCAGACTGTAAACTACTTTAGAAGTATGAGTTAAATATGTGCTCTAAACCTAACTGAGTATGTAAGTGTTCTGTGTGGAACTGCAAAGTGTTTCGAGTTAAACCCCTAGGCCTGTAGTCATCAACTCTGTCTTAACCAGCTGCCTTCAAATAATCACCATGCAAAGATAAAACTGGGTTCCATAGTTCAAAAGGTAAGACAAGAATGTAACATCACGATGAAACAGACTTTGGTCTGGAGTGCACATCAGGATATAAAACATAAAGCAATTGCTTGGGTGAATGTTTATTGATTTCTTTTCATAAGACACAACTCATACATAAATGAAGTTTTAAAAAGGCCAGAAAGTAAAAGATTAAATTATTTTTCTTTTTTAAAGTCATATTTTATCTCTTTAATTCATGGATTATTTTGTCGACATGTGCCCTATTTAAAAAAAAGGAAAAAAAAAGGCAGTAGTAAAATGGAAATTGATTAAACAGCAAGGATTTGTGTCCCTGACTTGATTCATATTCCATGGATGCGAGGCACAATACAAGCCCAGCAGTTCCCTGTAATCTGCCACCTTGTTAACTGATTGATCCCAAAAGAGAGTACAGATCAGTTAATAGCAGTGCTAACATACGAGCTGGGCTGGCAGCCAAACAAACACAGCCGCTGTTTCAAGTCAGCAAGTAGACTCAAAAAAGACATGATCTTTTATTATACTCACTTAAATTACAATTTTCTAGTAAGAACAGTTGCAGCTTTATGCAAGGCAAACTTGGATTCTTGTCTTTGCTCCTGGCTTTTCACACTCAAGGAATCTTTTGACTCATCGGTGTTTAAAATGTCTGAGTTACCCATTAGATTGCTACCAGAACTATTAAGATTTTTCTTAAGTGTCTGTTAGTTTCCCTGGCCTGCAGCCCCACAACAGTGTTTTGTAGGATTAGTGGGAATCAGTTGTGTGAGAGATGTGTATGAAAGACATCAGATGAGAATTCTTCCACATCCTAATTCCTTTGGATCATCATTTCAAAGTGCTTCATGAGAAGCAGAGCAGAAACTGCTGATGAATGTCACCCTCTTCAGAAGGCATGCTGATCTGCTGTCAAGTGGTTCAAAGCAACAACAAAATAAAGTTGGTGAGAAAAAACCCACCCCCGTGCCTCACAGTATACTGGGGATGTGCTCTATTTTTTTTTTCTACCCAGGATTCCATAAAAAATTAAATTAATTTTATATTTCATAAAGTAAAAAAAAGTCAAACCACCTGAAACAGATGTTCAATAAAATAAAAGTAATATGGAGAAAAATTCTTTTTCTGTTGAAACATTCAGACAGGATAAGGGGTTTTTCTCCACAGAAAATTATGACTCCTGGAATTGGTAAGTTTTGAAAGGTCTGGAAGGCTAGGTTTTCAAAAGCATAAATGGTTGCTGGAGTCAGTCTTAACTGCTCGTTGTGCCTTTTGGAAGTCTCCTCTGGAGAAGATAAAACACCTTGTAACATTTTTATTACTAATTATTATGTATAAGTCATTAAAGTATTTTGTCTGACCCCTGACCCTCTCTCTAGTTTAATGCAGTGCATGCAGTAGGAGAATGAATACAAAATTTTAACTTTTTGTTGTTTTTTTTTTTTTTCCAGGGACATAATAAAATCATAGTTTACAGCAGACCTGTATATTTTTGTATATTATGTGGCCTTATTCTGCTGCTAGATGCTGGATCTAAAGACACGAATCTTCCTGTTTATACCATGTATGGCCTGAAGCTCTTTTCTCCCAGATCTCTCCAGTCAGCCAGAGACCATGTAATAGGTGAGTCAATGTTTTCCCTAGGACTGCAAAAAGGAATTAAGTGTTAAGCAGGGCAGTCTGTGTTCTCCCATGCTGGCAATCAAACACACACTATGGAGGCACAACTCAAAGTCAAATTGATAGAAACATTTGGAATGACTTAAGACAGGGGCGGGGGGCAGCTGGAAACTTTCCCTCATGTAAAGGGAGTTCTTAATGAAATGAAGCTCACAGAAATGTCTCCATAGAAAACTAAAAGTCACTGAGGTTATTAGCAAAAGACATCATCTGTGAAATGCAGTTATCTTTGTAAGGGCTCATCTGCATGGAGCAGTTACTGTAGAATAACTTGAATTTTAAATTTAATGCCTGGAAGCCAATCTGTGCCGATTCCTCAGACAGACATTCTTCTGATCATGAAGAAAGTGYTTTTCCATGTTTTAGTTTAATCATATTGTCCATGAGACCAGTTAGTGTGGGGCAGTCACTCTGCAGTAGCTCTTTCAACCTGTTTCCTTCTAGAATTGTATTCTTAGGTTGCTGAAGATGTTCCGATACTGCCCCAAGACAGGTCTGATCCCATGGCACTGATTTGGAGTGGCCACAGCTGACATTACCCCATTCTGTCAGCACACTTCTTCCTGTTGCACACCAGATTACTGTCTACAAATGTGATGTTACACCAGCTGAGCCACAGATACAAGTGCTGAATTGGCCTCTTGTCAAAAGTGCAACACTGTTATGAAACAAAGTAGGAAATGTGAGGTTTACTGTAAAAGTTGTGAAAATGTCCCAAAAAACTGCGTTGTAGTGTACCAAAGATGGCCTGTTTATTTGTGAATTTAGAAACAGGAAAACCTACTGTAGTAGAAGAAAAACTTTTTGTGATGTAGTGTAGAATTTTCAAGGTCTTTGTTTGTCTGTGACTGTTGTACTTGCTTTTTGCCACACTCAGGTCAGCCTTACTGCCTCAAAGGCATACTGTTTTTAGGAAAGCGTCCTCATCCTTAACATGGAAACCATGGCTYCCAATTCTTCTCACCAGAAACAGGGGAATATGAAGATCTGCATCTCACTTACTTTAATTAGCGTCTTTCATTACTTTCCTTTGGTCTCATTAAAGTTTCTCTTTACATCTTATTTTCTCTGTCTCTCAAAGGTGAGCAGTAAAAATGCTGATAAATAATTCAGCAAGAATCTTAGATGACACTTGGGATAGAGATAAATGAAAAACTATAGCAACCAGTATAAGAAAACAAAGTGTGGTTGTAAATGTGTTAATTTTGGCTGGTCTCAAAAGAGATGGCAGAGCATGTTCTTGAAGCAGGAGAGGGTGGAGGAGAAGGGGAAAATACAGGCTCATCTCCCCAGCTGGCATGTGTTAAATGAGTAAGAGAGAAGAAACCATTTCTCTTTGCTTGTTCTCTGTTCTTATTTTACTAAGGTGTAATGGTTCAAGGGAGGTTTGGTGCCATGCTTTGGCCATTCCTTGCTTTGTCTCTATGGGAATCCTAACTTCTGGTTGCTGTGAATCCTTGAAAGTTTTCACCGTGCAGTGACCTCTGTATGTCCATGGCAGTCTGGCATCCTGCAGCATCTTGCTGCACTTTGAGTGTAGACTCCCTTAGGTAATGAAGGTACAGAAGTGTTTGGTTTGGGCAGTAAAATAATGGGGGAAGTTGGTCCCTCTGAATACCAAARAAGTCTTACTACTGTTTTGTAACTTTGCCTATTTGCTAGATATTTTTTAACTCTTTCTATTGGTCTATCATTGTGTGGTGACCCTTTAGTTTATATTTTAATCATAATTTATTGTGGTTTCGGTGTTGCTATGTCTAGAAATCAAGGGTTTCTTGACTGTGCATTGCAAGTACCAAGGAAAGGAAAAGTCTTTAATTTCAGGTGTTTGGAAATCACAGAATGTACCAAAGAGCTAGTGTGATGCTCCATATCATACTCTGATAAAAATCTTGAAACAAGGTCATAAAAGAAAATTGCAGATTTGTTAAATGTAGGACCTAATTACTTAYGAAACATTGTTTTTAACATGTCCATTTATTTGCAATCTACTTATGATCTGATTCTGTTTGATTTAAATTGGTGGTCATTCTGCTRTTGATTTGTACTTACATTAGTTGGGGGTTCATGACTTAATTTGTAACTATGGTTTTCATCTTGAATTCCTTATTTCAGCTGACATTTTTGCTAGRTAACGTATGAAGTGCAAGTAAGGGCACAGATAGAGCCAGCCTCAGTCACTGGATGCTACAGATTTGGTTAGTGACAAAAGTAGTTATGCACTTTATGGTTCTTGTGATGAAACCATTTAAACATTCAACAGGTAAGTGAAATTATTTGGCAGACATCACAGAAGACTTGAGAATCAGGAGGTGGCAAAATTTTGTGATAGTGAGTCTTGTGCCTGCTACTTTTAATGATAACTGAGCTTCTGTCAAGTGAGGAAAGCCTATGAATGCTATGCCATCCTATATTCAGGAGAGGGAGAACAAATAGTCTACTTCTCACTGAAATAATGCTGTTTTTTTCTTGTGAAAAAGACATTTTACTACTCACATACATAATTAAAAAAAAAATCGTTTTCTAAATGTTTAAAATGTTCCAAAATTGTCTAAAATGTTGGCAGTGATGCTGCCCTTTTCCGTTTCTCAAAATGGCAAAAAATAAATTTTCCCAGGTCATAACTTGTGTCTCCCTCTCACATTTACGTGATAGGTGCTTGTTCAGAGGAAATCTTCAAACTTAAATGCAGCAGCTCACATAAGCATCTTTTGGTCCAGCTTTTAAAGGTGTTTAAAGTATGAAAATGTGTGATGCTTRAAGAAATTGTCTCTGGAGTTCATAATGCAATTTAAAAGGATTAATCAGTTACTTTTATTGTGTGCATCCCACAAGGGGAACTACTGCTTCTAAGTTCAATCCTTTTGTAAGTGACAAGCATTTATTTTCCTCACTGGTGTGCTCATTTGTGCAGGATGATCTAAATTAAGCTGCCTTAGCTAAAAAAAGTTGCTAGGAATGTTAGAGCTTCTTAATAGAGAGAGGGTGAGGTGAGGACAGTTTAAGAGTCAACCAACTTTTYCCTCCTTGTTTACATTTGTGTCTCTACATCTTGGTGTACTGTCAAGTCTTTCACCTCATCATTCCTTCCACTGCACTTATTCCACTTTTTCTGCGGTTGCTACCTACAGCAAAGACTGTCATTTGAACTGTAATGCAGTAGTCTCTAAGATGAGTTCTGGCAGTTTTGCAAGCCCTTTGCCCAAGGACCACTATCTCCTGAGAGTTTCAGCAGTGAGATTCTGGAAGAGTTGATCCATGATGAGTCCCCATAGCCTACTGAYCAGTTTTCTGTCATGCCATTGCCTGTCTTCAAGAGTGTCCTGACTTGGCTTGGCATGACTGGGTGGAGCATCTAAAACTGTGCAGAGTAATAAAGGAAGAGGAAATTAATATTGGCATTTGTATGTAAAAGATTGAGGAGAGAGTTTTTCCTCATTTTCTTACATATTTATAATTTGTGCCATGGTGGAAGTAGTGTTGAAGGGTGCACTGTGAATTCAAGTATACTTAAACAGGTGCTGTGTGTGTTTAACACTTGAGCATGTAGTTTTCTCTCCTGTGCTGGACTTCCTTGGAAGAATTACAGTATTAGATAGCAATAGTGTATTAAATGTATGAAAGTTATCAGATCAAACTTAGTATATTGTTTCCTTTTAGTGCAAGATGCCTCAGATGAGCTGGAAAATGTGAAATTAGCATTCAACTAAGAACACAAGTCCTTTTCTTTCCTTCTCAGAAATCTGACTGGAGGAAAGAGGAGTAACTTGTATTAGTGATTATTTGCTCTTTATGAGAATAAATAGGAGGAGACTGTAGTGTTCCTAGGATGTAAAGCAGCAAATACAAACTTGTAAACAAAGAAGAGTGACTGACGCAYATCTCCCTGCCATGCAGAACATTCTGGTATTGGTACAACAAAGCAGTAAGAATATGATTGAATATGTGTGTGTATCCTTGAAAACCTACACCTGGGTCAAATGTGTATTTAGATGCTTTTCTAGACAGCCTTGCTTAGCATTTTCTGTGGTGGATGCATGAGTAAATGAAGGGAAGGAGAACTAGCTGGAAGTGAACAGAACATAAGACTGTCAGTGTGATTACTGAATTATGACTCCTGCTTTTCCTTGTCTATGAAGCAACYATTGAAATTAAAACCATTCAGAAAGAGAGTATGTAAAGCTGTCAGACTGGGTTTTATCCCTGAGTTTCTTTCCTGTTTTTAATGGTCTTTCACTAGTGCAAAGTTAAAGTCCATTCTGCTGGAAGCTGGCACAATATTCTCAGGAAGTTTCACTATAGTTTTGTCCCATTTTTAGAGGCTGCTATAAGTGTCTGCTGTTGATTGCTGGGAGAGGCAGGATATTGTGATAGCCATAATATTTTAGATCTTAGACATGAAATTTTTTTCTTTATATTGAATTGTCTTAGCTGTGCTTGARCAATCTCAGATTCAAGGAGGAAGTTCCAAAGCCTGCAAATAAAAATTTMTCTTCTTTGAAAGGAACCAATATAACTTTGAAAGAGTTCGAGAAGCAGTAAGGAGGATACATAATGTTCTTTTTTCTGCCACTGCTTTTATCCAAAATAAATAATAAAGTTAACTCTGAGCTTTAGTTTCTTATGTGTAAAATAGCATTATTTATTTTGAATACATGAGAAGGGAAGTGAAATCATTGCTGCTGAGGTTAAAATATGCTCCCTTGAATAATCTTCAGAATTTATTGCAACAGTTTCTTCTTCCAGTTTGATGCATGTTTCTCTATTTTCCATATGTTGTATGTATGACTGTGTTCTAAAATAATTTTTTTTTCTTTTAGTGTTTTTATATTGCTTTCCTGCAATTTCTCTTCTTGGACTTTTCCCTCAAATCAACACCTTCTGCATATATCTTTTGGAACAAATAGACATGTTGCTTTTTGGTGGATCTGGTAAGTAGCAGCACCTGCAGCCTGAGCTATCCCTTTTTAGGTTTATACCTCAGATTAAAATATRTTATTGCATGTTACAAAGTACAGTGCATATTAAAGCTTAATCAGCTAATAGTATGCATTTAACAGTGGGGTGAATACCTGTAAGGCCCACTTGATTAGATTTCTTTCCTCTTTTGAAAAGTTGTATACAAGTTTTCAAAACTATAGGCTGCAGAATATGATTGATATCGAAGAGCTGTTTTCTGGCATATGTGATGTGAATCTTTACTATATTTTTWAAAAAAAAAACCTTTAACTTTCTTTTTCTGTTAACATCTAGGGAAAAAAAGTTTACATTCTTCTACAGAAAGGCATATTGACAATATATTTGATGTGTGATAATTTTTTTAGTGTTATTTCAGTCAGAGATTAAAGAAGGCCCTTGAGAGATGAAGCATTGACATTTTTTGTTGGAAGTGGTTTTTTTTTTTGTTTTTCATTATAGCTGAAGTAACGGAGAAGATTGAGATGCATCTACACTGTCATCTTAGCTTGGGTGAGAAACAGTTCCTCCTTCTTCCCACTTACCACATGTCTGTGTTTCAGCTGCTGCTGGGTTCGTATCTGCACTGTACAGCATTKCCCGAAGCTTTGTTGTTCTGATTGTCCTGTATGCTTTTTGCTTCAGTGCAGTGAAGGTAAGCCAGGAAATCAACACCGTAACAATTCAAAATTTCAAGCTGGAAATTCATGTAATCTAGGGAGACTAGCATTTTGTGGTCCTACAYTGTCATTGCTTATTGAGATAAAGTTTGCATGCTTTGGATTCTGCCCGTTAGTTATACTGAAATAGACTGAAACTGCAAAACTTCTGAAGTGAACCTGTGTCTAATACTTTGATTATTTGCATCTTAYATGTATCAGTCTGAAATGATCCACTGAATTTTCTCTGCAAACATGAACAGCAAGCAGCCTTGATTTAAAAAGCTTGTGTTCAACTGTTTGTGTTGATCTGCATAGGCAGGCTGAATTTGCTCATAATTTCTCGTAAGGTTTGTGCTGTTGCTTCATAACAATATGCCTAAGAACTGAAATGCTGAGCAGACCAGTGGACTGTCTAACTCAGTAATGTGTCTGCATCCACAGGGAAATGCAATTTAGGAATTCAATGCAAGCCAGATGACTGGGTTTGCCACTCTGTTGCCCTAATACCCCACAATTGTTACATTAGGAATGTTGGAGAATGTCCTTATTTCATTTGGTGTCTGTGTACTTCATCTATGAATTTGTCAAGTTCCTTCCCGAATGTGCTGGTCCTCTCTGACTCTACAGCATGGTGCCAACAAATTCCAGATGTTCACTGTGCTCTGGGCAAAGCAGTGCTGTCCTTCATTGGTTTTAAAGTGATCTGCTAATTTCACCAAGTCTTCCCAATCCTGCCTAATATTACAGGATTTGTGGAAAACCTGGCCTGCATTCTTTTCATGTGCTGCCTTCACAGTTTTGTAGGCATCAGACAAATCCCCCTCAGCCATGTCTTTAAACTGAAAAGTCCCAGACTTTCTCATGTCTCCCAGAAAAGCATCTGCTTTCTCAGGAGCAGCTAAGTCAGTCACCCTACTCTGTGCCTTCTCTTGCCCTGTTGTGATCTTCAGATGTGGAGAGTGAGTTGTGTATGGCGGTCAGGATGCAGGTGTGTCACAGCTCTCTATGCTGACATAGGACTGCCTCCTTTGCCAGTGATGCCCAGTTTTGGGCAATATTCAATCTAAAGCTTTTTTTTAGGGTTTTTTTTTTGTTTGTTTGGGGTTTTTTTGTGGGTTTTTTTGTTTGTTTGTTATTGATTTTGTTTGTTTTAACTTCAATATATAGTTCCTATGTCCTCTGCATGGGACATTTAAAAAATGGTAATGAAATTTTGTCTGCCTTCAAGTCAGCTTTGAAATTCCCAGTGACCCCAGCAAGACCATTATTTCATGTTAGAATTGAAACGAGATTYATGCTATAATGGACAGCCTTTTGACAGTGTTTCATAAAGTGCTGGATGCTGTCACTGTCCATGCAGGGGGGCACCAGCATGTGCTGTGATTTACAAGCTGCCTTTACATCTTGTGGYGCATGTCAAAGGAAGCTTGGTGGTGGCACACATGCCTAGCACACACAGAGATCCCAACGTGAGCCTCTACCACTGCCAAGGATGTATCTGGTCAGCACCCAGGCTGGCGATTTGCACAGATGAGAGGGGCAGTCAAATGTTTTTTTAGGGGAAGTCTTTAAGGGACATTAATATTTCTGTARAGGCTTTTAACAATTTTTCACTTGAAATTTTGAATAGGAGCYTTAAATCAAAAAAGGACAATTATATGCCCTAGTGGTCACTTGCAGATGATCAGAGCTGGCTGAGWGTTCTTAACCACTCCCAATAGTAAGGTAAAATGTGTTAAGCTACCATTTTATCTTGCCMCTGGGTGGCTGGAGTCGTTGCACCATAAATCGCAGTGACTCAGCTGCTGCGTCAAGACGCTTGAAATTAAGTCTTTGAACACATAGTGTTCTCCCAGAGAATCTCATGTCACCTGGCTCACCCAGTTTATCAGTTATATTGGTTAGACCTGACCTGGCTGCGTGATGGATGCTACAAAACTTAGCTGCTGCTTATGTGGTTTCCTAAAGCAACCAGTATTCCTGCTACTGTTTTCCCGCTATATTAATAATTCACAAGGCAGCTGGGATGGAGAAGGAGGCTCTCCATAAGAAAAGAGTGAGAAAATGGGTAATTGGAATGAGAAACAATAATAAAAATGAAAAGAGCTGCATGGAAGGCAGRAGTTAAACTGCTGAGTTAAACTACTCTTAAACAGGCATATATCTGGGGAAGGATTTTTTTTCCCCCCTAAATCAGTAGTTGAGGGTAGTGAAGTTGTGTGATGGATACTTAAATGTTTTTTTGTAAACAGTAGGGAAAAAAGGCACTTAAAATAGTCTACAGTCTTATCTCAGCATAATACTTCAAATTACAGCATGCAGGTGGCTTTGAAGATAAGTAATCTCCTTGTGGATTAGGCTTCAAACTGCTTAGAAATATGCTTTTAATGCTACCCTGAAGTTGAGTGCTGTGAAAGATTTGTAAGATATCTGTTTTAAATTACTAATATTAAGTTCAGACTTTCTGTTCACATAGAAGTTAATTTGAATTTTAATGGCACTGTTCTTGTAAAGGCACTTCTGAGGAAGTTAATTTAAAGCATGTAAAGATGATTCCTCTTGCTTCAGCTCATAATCTCAGTCTACTGGGGTGCTTGAAATTTCATACATTTTTTTTCTTCTAGAAGTTTTGAAATAAGCATTTGTGTTAACCCTCCTTGTTCTTTAGTCAGGTCCAAAAACTTTTATTTTGGACTGATGTCTGTAATGTTCCAAGACAACAAGATTCTTTGGTTGATGGGGAAGAGTAGTAATAAGATTATTCTGATCCTGAGTAGGGCCCACTGTGAAATGAGGTCTAATACCCTCTAAGTACCTAGGACTGTTTTGATACATAGTGACCAGCAATTTATGATCCTAACCAAATGAAGATTTTAATTTTTGGTGCACTAGAAATTGCAGAGTTTAACTCAAAATTCAGCAAATGCTGTACTCTGTTTCACTGAGCTATTTGCACAATGATTAAGTATATGGTTTTCTTTAAGCTAGAAATAACATCTTCCATATTTGCACTTTATAGCTGTTTCTTTTTTTATTATTATTTTACTCTCTTCACTTTTATTCAGTTTGCCAAAACCAGCAGAGCAAAATTTTCAATATTTATGGAGGTCCAAAAAAAAAAACCATCATAATCAAAATTTTTCAGGGCAGGAAAACATGATAGACCCTATTTGGCAGAGGACTTCTGGGTTGCAAAGCATATTTTTTGGCTGAAGTGTAGCATTCGGAAATGTCAACCCTGTTTATTGGCAGAACATCTTAAAGCTCAGCAGGTATAACTACCAGAGTTCTATTTCTGAAATAAATTGCAGAGGAGAATGGATCTCTTAAGTGATTTTGTGCTTTTTACTGGTGAACAATTGCTCACATCAAATGCCCAGCCTGAAGATGTTCCAGTGGTATCAGGCTTGATTCTCTGCTTTCTTAAGTGGTTCTTGTGTTGTAGTTATAATCTTGCAGGGTGAAATAGTCTAGCCTGCTTTCTTGGTGTACATTAATTATTTTGAAAGGAAATATATTACTTCTGAAGAAGTTCATTGGATGAATAATTAATTTACCATATTATTTGGTTTTTTTCTTAAAATAAAAAATTATTTTATAATAGATCTGTGTTCTTAAGTGAGTTCTTGTTATCTTTTAGAGAATAAGCTATATATACATACATACAATAGTTTGATTTAGTTGTGCTCAGATTTTGAAATTAGTTTAGAATAGCAAGTTCACAGCTATTAATTGTTTGCTCTAGAGTTTCARTTTTAGAAAATTAGGAAGTAGGAATTGTTTTGGGGCATGTCCACAGAACAGTGTAAGTGCTCAAGATAACTTTCAGCATGCAAATATAGGCATGAAGAGCATTAAGCATTAGTCTCAGCTCTGAAAACTGAGACTGATAGGCCTGTGCCTTGTACAAACTGATTTTACTTTATTTTGTTATGAAAAAGCAACTGTGGTATAGACATATTGTTAGTTTAAYTCAGCAACTCTCAGGGATTTTTGTTCAGGTAAGTACCCCAAGGAAAATTACTGCACAGCATTCTCAGTTGAGAGTTCATCCTGTGACCTGCAGACAACGTTTGGCATGTCCTTGCAGTGCCTTTGCCATCACATGACCAGAAATATTTTTRTCTCATAGCTAAAATGCACATATCACCTAAAAAAGAATGGACAGCTCTCTAGACTTGTGTGAACAGCRAGGGTGTGGTTGTGTCAGGGGGCAGGATGCTGTCATGTCCCATCACAGGGCTTGATCAGAAGCATATGACACATTTTGGGGAATGGCTGCACACTGCTCACCTAGCAGACTTGGGGTGTTTTTTATGTGTCCAAATGTGCACTTTCACACAACTAAAATAAGGGACWGTCTGTCACCAGGTCCAGGCACAAACTCTTTGCATACCTGTGTGTGAATTGTRCGACCTGGACACTTGGAGGAGGAAGAGGAACATGTCTTTCAGAGGTGACTGGGAAGCAAAGGAATCCCAGCTGCTGTGGCCAGGCAGAGGCTCCCCTCCTATATTGCTCCTCAGCAGCTTTGCCCTTGCTTGATATTGGTGTGGAGGAGCTGTGGGTCTGCAGCTTGTCAGGACCTCCTCTGGTGGTGCAACTGCTGGGATGATCAGTTTTCATTTTCTGTAAAGCTGTCWGATATAACAGAAACCCAAAATTSTTCACAGTAGGAAGTACAGAGTATTGCATCTGAAATTACAACAGATAATTTCTCTGTAAAAACCCTGAGCACAAAACAGCTCATTTCTGTGTGTTTGAGGCCTTGAGGACTGATGGGCAGGACACRATTCATCGCTGCTGTCAGTGAAAGCAGTGTTTGGTGAGTGGAACAGGTTTGCAAGTCTCTGTCTGACCTGGCTGGGGCGCAGAAGTTGTCCCCTCTGGTGACAATGTGAAGTCACATGGATAAATGTCTGTTTCGCAGTCATACTATCCCAGTGATGAAAAGGTGGTTTGTTTACAGCTTTGTCGAGCATCTCTTCATGCATCTTATCCCATGCCCTGTTTGTAGGACGCCAGCTGCTTATCCATCCTTGCATGTAACAATACTGTAAATCTGGTTTCAGGCAAGTTAAGTAGGTAAATGTCCTGGATTCTGAAGTGCAAAGACCTGTGTTTCTCCTGCTTGCTTTCAGATTTCTTTATCTCCCAGACCTCTGTTTAATGACATCATCCCTCCTTACGCCAGTTCTTTCCAGGTCCTCTATGAACTTTCATTTGCTTTTKCTTAATACAAAGCTCTAAATCATAAGGATGGTTTAATCAGCTCTTTTGTTCATTCCTTGGATTCTTACATCTAATAGCAGCAATTTTTCAGCTCACTACTCTTTTGAAGCTATTGGGTAACTGAGCTTAGCTTACCATTACCTGAGTTCAYGTCAGCCTTTATTTCTGGCTTTATTTCTGATCTCATCTTCAAGTCCTATAATCTTGATCAGAAATTGGCAACTCTGATAGCTGACTTAGCTTTGATATATGAAAGGGGTTTTTCTTTTTCTGGGAGGAGTTGTTTTTATTTTCCAAATATTACATCCATCAGATTGGAGACATGGGAATTTCTGTGCCATCTTTTTCACTTGACTAGAATTTCATGATGTACTGATTTTTGTCTCCTGCTCCATCTGTTTTGTCGTCTGCACCGAATTTTTTGGAGGTGTTTTAAAACAAAAGTCAGATATGCCCTCCTACTTCTTCTGCAAATATTAAGTTTGGAATTTAGCCACCTTGCTATCAATCTTTAGCATTCCAGTGTTCCAGGGTTTTGCCTGGGGGGCAGAAGAGCACATCCCTGAATGATTCTGGAATCCATCAGTCCTTGTCTTCTGCCTTCTGTTCATATCAGTTGGTTTTCAGTTGGTTTGGATTTGAAACTTATCCAGAACCAGTTAATTACTTGTCATCCAGATAATTTGGCGGGG
>NW_026623324.1:1442568-1486551 GCF_030028575.1 Malurus melanocephalus | reverse complement strand
AATCAGACTGGGGGGAAAAAAATCAGATTTTTGAACTTGGGTGAGAAAAATTGGACTTATGTGAATATGTTCATGTGTGGCACACCAGATTTTTCCAGCTCTGTGTAAATGCATACTTTTTAAAATGTAAGTTACATAGTTTCCATTTCCTCATACTTGAAGAAACTGCTTTCTGGTGTTTTATCGCTTCAATGGACAGTTGCTAAAAATCCTGTGTGGATTTTAAACTGTTCTCAGCTCACATTGATGTCGTTTGATTTGTTTAATGAGTTCTAAACTCATTAGTCAGAATAACAGTGCTTCTTGCTTCCTGACTTCAATGATGCAGTCTTCATTTGTATACTAATATTTTTGAAATATTTGTGTTAGGGTTTTATGGTGGGATCCCCCTCAATCTGCTAAGGCTGCCCAAATAACTTTCTAGACAGCACTGCATGAGCTCATGTGTGTAGACAGAATTCCTCCATGTGTGAGTGATCAAAAATATGAGTATAGTTTTATTAGACAGCTTTATTTCTGCTGCATAAAATACTCTCAGTCCTTTTGGAGGCTTTGGAGGCAAGGCTCATCAATTTTATGTTTTTTCCAATTTAGAGACCACTGAAGTTCAAGCAAGAGCTGCTAGGGGTGTTAATTTTGGAGAATATTTCTAGATATCATGCCTTTCAGTAAGTGATGTTTGCAGCCATAGTGAAGTCCTGCACTGTAGACATAATTTCAATAATTATGGTCTTAGTTTTCTGTGTATAATAAAAACTTATCTTCCAGATATAACAGAAAAAAGAAATGATGCCTGTACCACCCGGCATGGCCCAGGGTTGCTCTCACTGCATGTCACTGTATAGGAATGTAGAAATCTGCACTATTTCTTTAGGAAAAACTCASGTTTGTGTGAAATATGAGTATCCATACTTCCTGCCTGAAGCTGTTGCTCATCTTAATCTTTAGCCAAGTAATTCTAGTCGCAGACTRGGATCTTGTTGTGTAAGGTGGCGTGCGTGGACACACACAGACACCCCTGTATCAGTTGAATCCTTATGGATTTTAAATTTCAGCAGGGAAAATATGATCCAAGATAGCAGCAGTTGCAGAGACACAGTGTTGCTCAGAATGGGCAGTGATGCCTGTATTCTGGTAGCTTATCATTGGYCAAGATTTTGGGGATTTTGTTTCTATGGATGATGAGAAGGTAAAGCTGGTGGGCATTGCTTCCTAAAATTTTTCTTTAAGCTGTGTAACACAAAGCTCACTAATTCACTTTTTTTTGGTTGTTAGGGTCCACTGAATATGAGTATCCATGGCAATATAGTGTTAAGCTTATAGTTAGCCTTGTAGAGAATAAATTCTTATTATTTTCTCATTTTTTGGAGGGTGAGGAGGGTTTCCTTTTACAATCTCTTTCAGAAAGTCAGTGTTTTTGATGTTCAGAAATAGGATGGTGGCATTTATTTTCATCTTTGCTATCACATGTTTGAAATGGTTGACCATAAGCACTTCCTGCTTATTGCTTGATGCGTGAGCTGTAGCACAGATCCATGGTGAARCAGGGGTGGGGAGGCAAGGAGAAAGACCAGAGAAAGTTTGATTGATTTGTGTGAGAGTCTGTGTGACTTTTAAAGGCCCATTCCAACCCAAACTGCTCTATGACTCTATAAATAGTGATGAGATCATGAGGGTGGAAAACCAGGTGTGTGAAGAACTGGAGTTTGTCTCCATATTTAAAAAACCAGCCACTATGCCAATGCCTTCACCTTCAATGATGCTATCACTGCAGCAATCTGCAAAGTCATCATCGAGTTGAGAGGAATTCTCTGAAAATAAAAAAAAAAAGAAAAGTAACAAGAATTTCTAWTTAGCATAAGTGGTTCTTTTTTTCAGAGCAAGTTTTGTCTCTGGAGTAGAACATATGATTTATTTGAGCATATCTTTGAAAGATAAATTTGCTACATGCATTTTTTAGAAGAAAAAGAAAGAAGTAAAAAGGATAAATAATGTAGGACAGAAGACTACTATCACTACTTTTTAAAAATGCATTTGCTTTCCCACCTCTAGCAGTGGTGAAAGCCTCATAAGTTCAAAGACACCTTTGTCTCCCCTTTTAGTGGATTGGTTTGGGATTAGKCAGTTCTGTGGTTGGAATGGAACACCTCCACCCCCACTCCCACCACTCGGTCTGTTGTAATTTATTACTTTCATCCTTAACCCTGTAAGTCTGTTTCACTTGTTTTAAAAATGACTACGTGAGTGCCTGCATCAAAGTCAAAGCCGTATATGAAAGCACTACATGCCACAGCTACCCAAAGAGATAAACTAGGAAGCCAAATTCCCTGTCTAGTATGACAGATAATACCAGCTTCCAAGAGTAAAACCTGTCATTCCTGTTTTCCCACTGGGAAGAATCATTGTTCAATTAAACTGTATTGTTTTCTTCTTTTTTTTATTTTATTTTATTTTATTTTTTTATTTTTTATTTTTTTATTTTTTTATTTTTAAATTTAAAGCTACCAGCCATTTTATTAGCAGGGGAGGAAAGTGACAGAATTGAGGAGGGTCCATCACACAGATATTGGAGAAATTACATCTTTGTTCTTTCTCATCTTTTATACAACATTGCATCTTTCTGGAAAATGCAGCTCTCTAGGCACATAGCAAATATTAATGCCTGTTCTACCTGCTTTCCTGGCTCCCTGACATCTGAGTTTTGAAGAGACAGTTTGGAACTGGAGCATGGGTCAGACAAATGTAGAAGCCAAATTTGATATGCAGAAAATGTGGAAATAGAATTCCTGAGATATTAATATGGAGATTGAGCCATGTATAGCTTTATAAGTAGAAAGAGGGTGGAATGACTTTTAAAACTGGCTACTGATAAATTTCAATATCAGGAATATTGCTCGACTCTTGATGGTATTTTGCTTTCAAAAGAATTTATAGGGCAAAGGAGCAGTCAGGCAYTAGAAGCTGCTGGGTAGGTTTGTACACAGTTGTATTGCYGTGAAAATGCAAAGCATGTTTGTAYAGGCCATTTTCAGAATATTTTGGCTTCAGCTGATTTTTTTTCAGTGTTTTGAAGAGTGTGAATTGAATATGATGGGAGACTAATCGTGGGAAAAACTAACCCAAAATTTATTTGGCCCCAAAACTGGGAACAATGAAATGAAGAGTAGGATTGGGTGGTAAAGTTTAAATTGCCAAATAAATGCTACTGGATTCTTTCAATAATAGTGTGTAAATCTCTCTTTTGTTTCTAGTTACTGTTTTGGGTAGGATTGTTTGATAGAACTAGGCTCTTCTGTCTCTCACTTTTGTGATGTTCAGTATTATGATGATGGCAAGATGATTCTTGGAATTAAAATGTTACTTTTTTGATGCTRCTCTTAGGATAATGAGGTTTTCAGAGTTAAATTGCAAAATTCCAAGTTGCAATGGGTTAGATGGTTCTCATGTAAAAGAAAATAAGTTTGTCTTAGGTATTCTTTGCACCTGAAAGAAATGGAGTGTTACCTAACATGAGTCAACTTTGCTAAGAAATCATGCATATAACTGAGCAAAATAAGGCTAATAAACCTACTTTATCCTCTGAAAATATTGGCCCTGTACTAACTGTTATTACAGCAAGAGATAACCTGCAGAAGAAATCTTCTTTGTACTAGCCTGAAGTTTCACAGATCCTACGTGCGTTGCTTCTCAAACCTGTCCAGAAAGTGCTCTGATGCCAGGATCTGGTGAATTGACATTTGGTTTATCATGTAGAAGTTATGTTGAGGCAAGGAACACAGTTAGTAAGTGAAATGGCTATGGATTTGATCCAAGTTTCTGTGTCCTTCACAGATGAAATTTGTGTTCCTCGCAGATTGGACTCACAAGTATGTCTTAGGATCCTTCATTTGTCCCTGAGTACTTAATAGATAAARCTAATCTTGATTAATGTTCCTTAAGCTTCATATTCTTTCTCTTAYTCTTTATAGCCAGTTTTAGCTGTTTAGGTCCCCCAGAGAGACTTTCTCACCTTGGTTATGTCCAGAGTATGCTGGTGACTGTGTCATTTTYCCCTTGTTTCCCTGCTCGGGGATGTCAGCACGATTGTGAGGGCTCTCCCTCTGTGCTGTGTTCGCATCCAGGCAGGGCCTGGGTATAATGCACAAAGCAGCAGAAAGATGCCAGAGGTGCCAGAACCTCTCTGCCACTGCCTGATCTAGGTGATTTTGTCATTTGTTACAAGCAGTCTGGCTACAGGTCAAGTAACTGCATATCAATTTAGCCTGTAGATAAATACATTGCAGTTGATTTCATTTTAATGAGAATTTTCCTCTAATGTTTCATTGAAGGGGAAAGAAAACCTGCCTTTCATGTGGTTTCCTAGCTAATTGCTGATTATAGGGGAGCACAAAACATGGCTTTAATTGCAGTGTTTTTTCACAGCAATAAACTTTGGTATGAAAAAGGATTCTCAGTCTGTGGTAGATGGTGTAGAAGTTTAGATGCTGTGTGTGAGACACTGCATGTATGATGTATGGCTTAACCTACTTACTTCACCTTTTTAGTTCTGCATTCCTAACTTTGCTTTCTGTCATCCTCTTCAGGAGCCCTGGGATGCACAGCACATTCCAGCGCTGTTCTCTGCTTTCTGTGGTCTGCTAGTCGCACTTTCTTATCACCTCAGCAGACAAAGCAGTGACCCATCTGTACTGATGTAAGTTGCCTGTAAATGTTATTTGCTGATTGCTGTCTGCAGCACACAGCCAGAGTGATGTCTGGGTTTCAGAACCACAGGGTCTGCTTCCTGAAAGTCATTCCTGAATGTACTGTGGTGAGGTGAAATTCCTCACCATGTCTGAATGGCTGCTATCAGTCCTGCAAATGAATGAAGTGTTGCAGTTAGATCACCAGCAGGGCTCTTTAAGCAGCACTGGCCAAAATGCCTGAAGCAGATTTTCCCCTCTGCAAAATTGTGTGCTTGCCAGGTTGGAGGACAGTGATTTAGCTGAGAGGGTGTTCAGGCTACCTGAGTTGCAGAGCGTTCATTGGGTAGCACTGGGGCTAGAAAGGATATAGAGCACTAGCAGGAAATTATCATCCCAGTAAATCTTAGTGAAGAGCTGAGAAATTCTTTCTTTACCATCCAAAAGATTCAGGGAATCTGAGATTTATACTTTGTTAGGTTCTGATGTGGCAAAACAAGAACTGCTTGCATCTCTTGCCATTAATCTGATGTCAAGTAGTCCTGGATCACGCTTTGGGTTGGTTGTGTGTAGTTTATTGACCAYTACAGTAGGAAACTTGTGTATGGAAGGAAATAAAGGGAGAATTAGGGAGATTTCTTACCCTTGGAATAAAATAGACACAGGTAAACTGCAAAACAGCATGGAATTGTGACCTCTTTCAATTTCGAAGTAATTTAAATGCATTCTTTTCTTCCATTCCCCAGGAAGGGCACACCAGTTCATTAACCTCTTTAATAAACCGAAACTTGTCTTCCTTGAAACTTTTTTTTTAACAGAAGTAATTTTAAACTATTAAATGCATTTTAACTTGTAAATATAGCTAACAATTTCCTAACATTTGTAATGAAATCTTCAGCAACTGAAATGGTTGTTTAAAATCTAAAAATTAAGGATACATCTACAAGAACATCAAATGTTTATCRTGCAAAAAATAGATTTAAGGTTTGTTTTCTTTAATTAACAATTACATTAAGGAGACTGGAAATAGTATATGGTCTACATTTAAGACATTATGGTACATTTAAGGTATGGCCTATGGCATGAAATTCAAAATGGACAAGGAGGTAGCACATAAATCTTGAAGAGAGAGTTAAATACCGTTTGTACAGAAATGGCTTCCTTGGCCATTTTAACATGGGTCTAAAGAGCTCTCCTATTGGTTTCAGCTTAGCTGAAACATTAATAAGAGTCATAAATGCAACAGTACCCTCTCTGCTCATTCTCTGAATGACTGAGTCACACTGATTGGGCTGCTGAGACTCCTCAAGGTTCTGATGAGGAGTTTCTACCCTGATCACAGGTAGAGCTGGTTTGTCTCAATCTCCAGCTGTACAGAGATAAGAATGTTAATGTATACATGAAAAAGGAAATCTGAGGCTGTTCTTCCTCCTGTGCCCTTCAGGAATATTCATATCTGTTACACATATTCAGAAGTATCCTAACTAGCATTTTTTTTTTGACAGGTCCCTTATTCATTGTAAATATGTCCCTCATTATCTGCGCCAACGATTTGAAGATTCATCAGAAGATCCACTCCCAGAAAAAATGAGAGAATCAGTGGTAAGACTTTTTCTTTCATTACTTTCTCTTCAAAGCTCTCTCTCTCACATCCCTTTTGCCCACTGAGGAACCTTGTAAATATTCTCATTTAGCAATTTAAATTACTAAAAGCACAGATAGATGACCTTTATGGTGAGGCCAGGAGTGACAAGGAGGATACATGCCATTTTTCTTTCTGAAAGGCTCCTTTGAAGGGCGCTGTGACATTGATTCTTTAATACAGTCAATGGAAAATGCACTCAGAGCTTGGGGARTGGGGCATCTTTTGTCCTAGTACTCAGAGGGCTAGCACAGGTTCTGTGCACAGAGTTGCACCCTGGCAATCTGGTGTGTCCAAGGGAGGCTGAATTGTTCAACAGTGTTCAAATTGTTGAACAAYTGTTCAAAATTGAGCAATTGAACAATTGTTCAAAAAGATGAGCAGTGCTGTGAAACTCCCTATCTACGCTGGAGAGGAACAGGATTTGGCCCCTAGAATTATCACTTGTGTTTAAAACAGCCCTTATTCTTTAACTTTCTATGGCTAAGGCTACCTGTTTTTCATGAATGCCTTTTCTGTGCCAGGAATTACTCTTGACTGTGTGCCGTCCACACCAGCCAAGCCAAGTGGAGCATACTGTCAGATTTGGCACCTGGGGATGGAAGAAGCATGTGAAACTGGGACATTATGGGAGAGGGAGMTACATGCCTGGTGCTAAGCATTGCCATCTCATAGTCTCTTCTTGGCTTGGCAGGCGGTTTATTTACTACTGTCTGGCAGGAAGCTCTAAGTTTGTGTCAGCTTATTTCTCACTTCAGCATAAACATCTTAAGTGACCCATCTTCCTTTTTGCATCTTTTTATATTAAAAAAATGTTTGCTGTTACCCAGGGGAGGTTGGTCTTACAAGCATTCATGTTGGGAAGATTATCAAGTTTCCAGAAATGCTAAGGGGTGTTTGACRTTTATTAGTCATGTGAACTGTCCTGCTTCCTGGCTGTCAGACAGCTCTTCCTTCTGACCACATCCCGAGTGCCTGCATCTGAGCATTTGCAATCTRGACAACTATTCCTAAACTTCTGGATGCTCTCAGAAAGCCAGGAGCATTCAGAGAGTCTCTGGAAGATAGACTGACTGWTTTGACCCTTAGACATGACCTGTGAATCCCTGGTTCCTGCTGTGGTAGCTGGCCTGGCCTCCAGATGTCCCTTCAAAGGGATGTATCTTTCACGTGCATCTTGAATCGTAGGCATTTTATAAGGTGCCACACAGCCTATGTGCATCATATGCATTGATCCCACACTAGCAATGTTTTCTACTTTTCTGTGCTAAACTGCAGCTTGGATTGTAACTTTTGCCATGTATAATGTTATTTTAAACTGCTTTCTCCAGTAGGGCCTACATAAGATTAAGTGATAYGGCTATTTCTTGTTGCTTGTGGTGAGCTACAATGTCTTGCAAGCTAAACKGTTTGCAGCAGATGATACTGGAATATGAATGTCCATCTAGTAACAGAGTAAAAAGATAAAGTATTTTTGCAAAATTTTGCTATGTTCTGTGGTATTTCTGGTGTGGAGGTTATTGCTATGGTTATTGATATTCCATTCTTACACATGGGGAGTGTATGGCAGATGTAATGGAAAGCTTCTCATCCCCCTGTAGTTCTGTCTTTTGCTGATAGTGCCTTTCTTGGAGCAGCGCAGGTCTGATCTCATCTGTTCTACAGATGGAGCCCAGCCAGGGGACTGAAGCAGTTACTGCAGCTGTCCACTTAACTGGTTCCATTTCACAGTGCAGAGAAAAACCTTGAGTAAGGCTGGTAAAAAAAACCCAGAAGAGTGAGAAAATCTGCATCTGAGATCCTGGCTGTATTTTCAAAATGGAGTCATGCTGCAGACTCCCAAACTGTTTTTATGTCTGAATGGACAGGGATCTGATGTCTTACACTAACACAGTTCAGCTGCACTTGGGCCCTTGAGCCAGTGGGGTGGACGATGCAGAAGTATAGGGATAACTGCAATGGGATTTTCCAGACATAGGACTTCAGTTCTTCTCCTCATAATGTTTCATTCCTGTCATGTTTTGCCACACTTTTAGGATTAGTTAAGTGGGCTTCTTTTGCTCTCCAGGAAATACCAGGATTTGGGAATTGGCACTTTTCTGCTCTGTACATTTGATATTTTGTGCTGCTGCTGCTGTTAGGGAGAGGCTGCTTTCCTTCAGTGTTGCTGGAGCTTGCTAATTTTTTGCCTTCATTTCTTTTCTCTGTCTGGGCTTCCTTCAATCTGTATAAAAATTGTAAGCAAAAGTGTTTGCTTACGATGTCAATTAGTGGTGCTAATTTYCCCACCCTCAGAGACCTCCTGAAGAAAGAAAGGGCAATTTCAGATTAATGTGGGCTCTTTATCTAACCTCTGTGTTACCCAGTACCTCAGTCTGTACACAGACATGTAGTCTACATAACACACCATTTAGAAAAGATCTATTTTAATCAGGAAGCCCAAAGCTTACAGCACCAAATCACCTTCTCAGAAGGCTGCAGGCAAACAAGGTTAATATTGCAAATTAATGTGTTGTTTTCTGGATGGCTTTGCATTGATGTCGGGAATAATAAATACAGCATCTCTAATGTTTAGTTACATGACCTTTACTCTTTTGCTTTCCTTGAGTAGCTGTGTAAGAATTGCCAGCTTTGGAAGCCTGAATTATAAAGCAGCTGTGATTGATAATTGACCATTCAACTTTGAGAATGCAGCTTCCTACCATTATAATTAATTTCTGTAGGCATCCACATGGCTGATTACTAGATTAAGCAGTGGCCTGAGGGTGATAATATGTTACATTCAAACTCAAACATCCTTCCTCATCTTTAATACAAACATTTAGATAGATAATAAAAGGATTTGTAGAAAGCTCCAAAAATATAATTGAAAATAATGATTGGACTTGATTTTAAACATTTTTCCAACATGAAGAATTCTATGATTCTGTGATAATTTTTTTTTAAAAAGGGTGCCACTCTAATGTATTCTGCCTGTGAAATCCCCAAGGCATCAAAGGTAGCAATGTAGATTTTCCTTGAGTGTAAAATGGAAAAAAAAGTGACCTCTTTCAGCCAAAACTGTAACAGCAAGTATATCTCACTGGGGAGATTTTAAMTGAGGATAGAGCTTAGTTTCTACATTTTTGGACTAATTGCTGTGAAGGACTCAAGCATCACATTACAGAGCTATTCAATATTCAACTTGTAAGTCCCTGGCCTTGGGAATRACACCCAAAATCCTGCTTTAGACATTTGGGTCTGAGGTAGACACATGCTATTCAGGAGCTAGCTGCCTTTCTCAGGAAGGCCAGAAGCCACAGATCCACCCACAGCAGGCTGTAGGTGGATGCCCCAGGTTCCCTCCTGGAGAGTGCGTRTGAATCCCCTTCAGCCAGAGAGATCACTGCCTGGGATCAGCCGTTTGCGGGGGGATCCTGTTCCCTATGCAGTGACGCAGAGCAGAAGCCCACCCCCTGCTCAGCTTTGTTTTAGAAGGAAAAAAGCCTGAATTTTGTGAGAAGTGTGAAAGCATTGGCCACATCAAGAGGGAGCTCCTGTGGGGACTGTTGTGCGAGTCAGCAGCTGAGCAATCTATTYACCCTTTGAAACAGTGCAAGGGCAGAAGGACAAGTATGGGCATATATAATGCTTTAAACACTTTCAATATTGCCAGAAATAGAAAGCAATTGTTAAATTTGGGGTTGAATATCTGAATAATAATAAGTTCCTTAAAAACATAGGCCTTTTTGTACATAGGATTGTCAAAAGCGATGAGAGCACTGTTAAAAAGGACGACTCCAAAATTGGAAATATGGAAAAGATGGGAAACATAAGTGCTGTGCAATATAAYTTATGTAATATGCTCCCTCCTGAATGTAATGTTTGAAAAAATTCTCTTTGGTGATCTGGCCTGGATGGAAAGTTAGGATGCTACCTCTCCTCGAAATGTGCATTGTTATCACTTCTGCTGATTTTAAAGCTAAATTCTTAATATTTTATATAAAAAAGTGGCAGCTTCTTTACTCATCTGATTGTGAGAGAAATCATCATTTTAAYAGTAAGCCTTTTGGGTTGTACAGAAGAGCTTGTGAATATGATTGGAGTGTGTTTGTTGTTCTTAGAAGCTTGTTTTAGACTATTGAGTAGCTGAATTCAGCTGTGCAGAAAATGGTACTTGATCAAGACTTTTCATGCTGTGTATTCACAAAAGGGCTGCAATAGTGCCATATAAATTTGACACTGCCTAATTTTCTCAGACACTGCTGCTTTACATAGATTTTGTATTCAACATCTTTAAAAATATCTGGGAAGAGTAAAAAAAGAATTTCCATTGCATGCATTGGTAATAATTCCCTTATTTATTTTTATTATACCATGTTTTTTCAGTATTTTTATTATACCATGTTACTGCTCCGCCTACTAAAACCACTTGTGTTAAAGAAGGAAACAACTTGCTCTAGAGAGAGAGTTAGAATTGAACAGAGAAGACCTGTGGGGACAGGCAGGGATCAAAGGCTTAGTCAGGGAAGAGAAGGCTTTTCCTGTGAGCTCCTTCTTGTTATGGTTCTTCTGTGGAATGCAGCAGGCGAGGAGCAAGGCTMGCGGGGCTGTGCTTTGAGAAGATGGTCAGGAGGAGTCACAAAGACCTGACTCTGCTCCTATGCCTTCCCACCACATGTAGCCAGTGCAGAGTGCAGGGCTGTCCAGGGAAGAATGTCTCAGGGTGGAGAGAACACTGCTCTTTTGGAGCTACATATGTACAGTTGAGCAGCCTGGGAAGGGCAAAGATGGTGCTGGTGGTGGCTTGAGATTTCAGCTRAGCCAGGTTGGAGTTTCCTGGGACAAAGCAAAAGTATTTTCTGAGCCTGAAGGCTTTTTAGTCCTGCTGCATTTCAAAGGATTGCTGCAGTGAGTGGAAGTGCTGAGGCTGGTGACCTTTTCCTGAGAAGCATCTTTCATAACAGGGAGTGATAGGCAGCCTAAATATAGAGGCTGTTACCAGCTTCCCCGGCAATTCGCAACCCTTCTGTTGTTCGCTTGGTCTGCTTGCTTTCTTTTCAACTCCTTTATTCATAGGTTTGCCATGCCATCATTTCTTTTAGTTTTCTTTCTATTTCTCTGTTGAGATACATTAAGCCTACCTACATTGCAGGACTAGGAAATCAGAGGAACCTCTAGATCTAACAAAAGTTTTGCTTTTCACATGTTGTTTCTAGATATATTTGAATTAAAGCAGAAATCAGTTTCTAAATCAAGAACAACAAATAGTTACTCATTTGGTAACTTAGCAGCGGTATTGAGTGCTGAACCTAAATGCCTTTCTCATAAATCTAAGACAAGATTTTCATTTACTCACAAAAACATTTGGGTGACCTCTGAAGTRCAATTCAGAAGACTGCACAGATCACAAGCTATCTTGTTTATTTATTTACTGAGAATGACATTTTAATCACAAGAAAAATGGGATGTAAAGACAGTGATACTTTCTAATCTTTAGAAACCAAGTTACTCCTACTGTGGTTACAGATCTTTATATAAACGCAGATGTGTCCTTTCATTATCATTCAATGACACTAAAAAAAAGCCTTGCCTAAAGTCTACAAAATCTTGTTGAAGTTTGACTTMCAGTAAAGAAAATCAGACAATGGGACATGTTATTTTAGAACATAATAAATGCATTAATGTTGTTTCTTAGAAGGCATTGCAGAAAAGTATGACTTATTTTGGTAATGCAAGAGAAAGGGAATTTTAAGAAATTCTTGAAATAGGAAATGGAACCAGAATTTTGATTCCCAAAGATAACAAAGTCATAATGGGAAAGAGTTATATTTCTTAAGCAGAATCAGACTCAGTATTAAAATGTATTTCTTTCATTTCTCCAATATTATAACTTTGTTATTTAWGAATATAATTTAAAATTAGGCATGAAGAATTAAATGTGATTACTTCAACAAACCTAGAGTGTGAAGAAATAATTTCTCAAAGCAGAGGGGAAAAAATACTTCCGTATTAGGGAGTGCTGATTAGCCTTATCACAATGCAGAGTGTCAGTAATTGAGAACAGAGTAATTTACTTTGGTTAAAATAGTACTGCCTTACTAATTTTGTATAAAATAATTATTTTCACAGAAAGAAATCTTGAAATCGGATCTCATTGTCTGCACAGCAGCTGCTGTTCTGTCATTTGCTGTCAGTGCCAGCACTGTGTTTCTGTCATTGAGGGTGTGTATCTACCTTTTTTTCCCCCCATTAGGGTATTATGTCTCTTATGCAAAACCACAAGGTACTTTAACTGGGAAGAATAGAGACTGTGGGAGGAGAAGTTAGTGAAATGTATTTATTGGTCATGATAATACTATTTTATGTGCAAGCCAATTGGTTTCTGGATATTTGTATTCATTTCAATATTACTTACTTGACATCTCTTTCCTTAAGACTCCCAGCTCTTATGATGTGGAACCCAGGGCACAGAATGAAAAAGCCTGACATTTTGCCTTTTTTTCTCCAATCATGGAGGAAGAAATTGGTTAATTGTGTGTGCAAAACACATATGTCAAAATCCATATTCACCAAGGGTCAAGAATTTGAATGTAGGAATAAAAATTAATTGCACAAAAACAGAATTATAGAAACTGTTAAAAATGTTTTAAACATACATGTAAAAATGTTGCTTGCAAATTGTAACCATGTTTCTTTTTTTTTTCTGCTTTGGCCCAGCCATTTCTCAGCATTGTCCTGTTTGCTTTAGCGTGGACTGTGGGATTTGTAACACATTACATCCTTCCTCAGCTCCGCAAGCATCACCCCTGGCTGTGGATCTCCCACCCCATACTTAAAAGCAAAGAGCATCACCAGCGGGAAGTGAGAGGTTTGTAAAAAAGTCTTTTCTAAACAGTGGGTGCAATGACTTCCAGCTTGCCTTGGTTTGAGGAAAATAAAAAAGCAGAAGTAACAAAGCAGGGAGAATAAM
The DNA here is from genome assembly GCF_030028575.1 of Malurus melanocephalus. Classification (NCBI taxonomy): domain Eukaryota; kingdom Metazoa; phylum Chordata; class Aves; order Passeriformes; family Maluridae; genus Malurus; species Malurus melanocephalus. The sequence goes on along the minus strand of NW_026623324.1, from coordinate 1,473,275 downwards.
TTATGCTTTTACTTTTGAGTAGCACACATAGCTGTTAGTTTTCATTTTTCCACCAGCCTGCCAGCAGATCTGTGAAACTGTAGGAGTTGTCTACTGAGACCACTGCACAGACGGGCTGAGGCCAGGCAGATGCCTCTGGAGATTGTCTAGTCCGATGCCCCTGCTCAGAGCAGGGTCACCTAGAGCAGGCTGTGTCCAGTTTTTAATATTTTCAAGCATGGAGACTCTGCAGCTTTTTTGGACAACCTGTAATAGCATTCCATCATATTTACGTTAAGAAAGGTTGCTTTGAGTTGTGGTGTATAGGATTTTTTTCTGCTTGTTTTGTTTGTTGGTTGGTTTTGGGTTTTGGGTTTTTTTTGGTTTTTTTTTGTTAAAATGGATTTTTAATTTGTGTCCATTTCCTTTTGTCCTGTCACTGACCACTAATGAGAAGAGAGTGGCTCCGTCAACTTTACTTTCCCCATTAGCTATTTATGCCCCAAAAATGCCCCCAATTGGGCATTAATAAGATGCCCCCTGAGGCTTTTTCTTTTCAAAGTTGAGCAATCCCAGCTCTCTGTTTCTCCTGCTATGTCAAATGTTCTTTCCCTTGGTCATTTTACAGGCCCTTATGTGATCCATCTTTCACGAGCCACTGTCTGATCTGCCTTTTGTTTTTACATTACATTACATTACAGTGCTGTTACTTGCTGTGTTGCTTGACATGTTACAGTTTATGACTAATACAGGGCATTTTACATAATTTAAAAACTTGAAGGATTGATGAAATTGAGGCAGATTTTTCTTCTACTTTCTGACATATGAGCAAGTGTAGTGCAATTTAGTTGTTCAGATTTCAATTGTAACAGTTTTAGAGTCAGATTGAAATTGAAAGGAACTGAAGTTTTCTTTAAGGTTTGTTTTTGCTAATGTCTGCTGGCTTCAGTGGTGGTGCCTTGATACATGTGAATTTCAGTCAGTATTTTAGTATGTCAAGATCTGATTTCCTGTTCTGATAGAGTTATTTTTGAAGCAGGCAGTGTGCTTTGAGAAGCAAAGCTTCCCCCTTCTCTCTTCTTGCCTTTGCTACTGGCCAAAAGCTTGCTTGTCATTTCTTGATGGATCCCATGCCTTAATAATTCTTAATATATGTTTTTGAAGTGTTTGAAGACAACATTGTCAGAACAGTCTGTTGAGGGACTTTAGTCTGTTCTTCTTCTAGAGAGCGAAGWAGTTCAGGTCACTCTCTGGAAAACCATACTTTAAGGAATTAAATCTTTTTTTATTTAAAAGAAATTATGTATTTCCATATGATTACTTGCCCAAGAAGGATTGGGTATGAAAAAAGTACCTAAGAGACTAGACTGAAAGTTGCCTTTTAACTTTTACTGCAATATGCCAAGGAAAGTGTAATAGAAATATAAATCTTATTAAGTATCATGCCCAACTAAAAACAGTGTCCAGGACTTCCTGTCCCTGATGAACACTAATCTCGATAAACACCCAAGTTATGCTGTTTGTTTCAGCACTTAATCATAAAAGACCATTGTAGSATTTCTTTGCCTTGTCCTGACTAAGTCTGTCTTCATTTGTCAGAAAACATGCAGTGACTCAGCATTTGAAAAGGTTGAAGGTGAGACCTGCTGGGCTGATATCCACAGATGGGTTTGAGATCCAGCTGCATTTCTTGTGCTGCCTGCTGTGGGCAACAGGGTTTTTTTTCTTCTCTTGCAGTCCTCATTTATATGTGGTCTATTTCTGTATTTCGGGGTCTAAGTATTATTGCAATGTAGCTGGTGTTGTGTGTTAGAAAACAAGATTAAAAAAAAATATATGTATTTCCCTTAGGCTGCTGCAGAGGTTTTTTATCATGTTCTGAGATGAGACAGACTGTGGAAAAGGTAATCCCTTTCATAGATATGCCTGACAGGGGTTGTCTTCTTTCTTTTGTCCTGTAATAAAAATGTAGGAACTGAACTTTAAAATGTTCCCTGCTTGTATAGAAAGAGAAACTTGGAAAAAGGACAGTAGCACCCCATAGTTGTTAGGCGCAGACAATGAAAGGACAAGTACACAAAACAAGATGTCTGTGGGGGGTTTTTACTGCATAGATTTTATTTTATTCTTTCTGTTTTTTCAACAAGGGCAATGCTATGGAAAGTCAAATGACTGCTTGCAGTTAGAGAAACAACTGGSAGTGACAATTCCACAAGTTTATTCCTGGCTTTGTTTCACAGACAAAGGGATGAGCTGCCCAAACTTTAAGGTGTTCCACAGAATAGCAATTAGCAGACTAGTTCTTGTGATGTCCCTGTGAGATAACTTATTTATTACTTGTCATTGTTTTGCCTGGCTGCAGGAAGAAAGGCTGGGGTCAAGATGTATGAGCTTATGGTATAATGGATGTCTAGAAACTAATGCAAGACTAAATAAGAAAGAAACCCTGACATATTGGGCTATTTTTTCTCTCCCTCCTCCCCATTACTGCTTTTATACCCCAAAAGTTCATGTAAGCCATTTTCAAATCATCCACATCTTTCCCTGGGGCCCTTCTTGAAGTGAGCTCTTTTTTTCTGTCTGCATTGTCTGAACAAATCTCTCTCTGCTCCTGCACCTACCTTCTTTCTGGTTCTGTGTGACATGCACATCTCAGGCTGAAGCTTGAGTTCTTACACAGAGCTCAGCTTTGGACATGGATGAAGTTCTTGAGTGGACCTCTTGAGTTTAGGCGGAGGAGAGAGGAACACAGAAGAACAGCTTGGTTCCAAAATGGTCATTTTGCTGTGTGTATGAACCTTCAGGAGGTGGCCTGAGGAGGAAATATTTTAATGTTACAACAAGAAACAGAAAAGTAGTTACTAATATTTTCTGAAGGGGATTTTTGCAAGAGTGTTGCCTTAGCTGAAGGTACAGGCAAAGGATGACTTCAACCTAATTTGGAAGGATTGCTTCTAGGTCCTTCTCTTAGCCTATGCAATGTACAACTGTGCTTGAAATCTGTTGATTCAGCATGTCTTTGTCATTGTAAATGTGTGTATGGGAGAGGAGGGTGTCTATACATAAGTGTTTTAATTTCTGCAGGAATGAATATTGGAGATTCAGTAGCTGACATTTTTATTTGAGTCAATACCAAGTTCWGGTTTTTTGTGTTCACTGTTTTTCAAATAACCTTGTGTAGCTGAGCTCACTTGACGATGAAGACATYGGTTTTGTCTGTACACAGCTGTTTCTGCACTCAGTTCACCTAAATTCTCACAGCAGTTGCATTGTACAGAGCATTCATTTCTTTTTTAATGCTCATATTAAGCACTGTGGTATTGTTAGAAAATTCTATTACAATAAAAGCTATTCCTTAGTTAGGAATAAAGTGATCGTGGCAAATACTTTTTACTGTGTCTGTTTAAATGTTTTGGGAAACATCTGTGGCACTTTCTAGCTCCTGATAAATATTCAGTCTTTAGATCTCAAGGGGTGTTTCACTTGTCAATGAGGTCAATGATAATTTACATTCTAATGAACGGTGAGGCATTCAGGTAGAATTCAGAGTTCAAATGAGGTTGGCTGGGTCATTCACCAGGTCAGTGCCAGAGCTGGAGAGGGCCTTTCTGGGGTCATTACATCCACTACAAGTACTATTTAATATAGTGACTAAATAATTGGATTATGTAAAAACTACCATCTATCATGTATACTATCTTTTATTGTTTCTGAGTGTGTCTCAGGAGTGCAGTTATATACAGCAAACTAGGTACTCTCTAAACTTAGAGAACAAAATTATTTCTGTACTGCTAAAGAATCATGAATTCCATTGTTTCATAAATTAGTTGGTTGACTGTATTTATTAATGTGAGCTAACTCGTGTCTATGGTATTCCAGTGCAAAAAATGCTGATAATTTGATGACACGATCTGTTATCTGAATTTCTGTTTCAGATGCTGCTCATTTGATGTGGTTTGAAAGGCTTTATGTGTGGCTACAGTGCTTTGAGAAATACATTTTATATCCAGCCATAATACTGAATGCACTCACCATTGATGCTTTCTCAATTAGTAAATACAAGAAGCTTGGTACACAGTAAGTAGATTATAACTCAAAGCATGTGATCAGTAGAATATTTGGTTTTAGACTGAAGACTGAGAAATGGAATTTGTTTTTAAATAAGCCTGTAATCTTGTCTCAGTTTGCTTTCATGCATATTAGTTCAGAATATAATAATCATTGGCTTTGCTGCAAGAAAAATGCAAAACAACCTTAGCACACTAAATTATGTCTCCAGTGAGAGAGACTGAAATTAAAAGATTAAAGAGCTATATATAGATATATATGGAAGGTCTAAATGTCAATTAAAAACAAGACACACTATACCAGGCTGCAGGTGTTTGATGGGCATAAACTCAGTGGGTAACTAGAATTAATCAGATGAAAATGAGAAATCTAGGCTGGATATCAGGAAACATTTCCTAACTGAGGATTTTTAACACTATGCTGTAGTCTCCCAAAGGAGTTATAAGAAGCTTCACCACACAAGTCTTTTAAGGCAAAACTGAATAAAATATTAAACAGTGTAGAAATGTGGGTAGTCCTGCATTGAGTGGTTTGAGAAAGGTAGGGATACAAGTTTTGGTGAAGTCTGATATCTTAGATATTAAGCAGAATTGGTGATGCTGATCCATGGTCTCACAGTCTGATCCTTGCAGGCAGCCTTTTATGGTAAGTATTTTAGTCAGTGACTTGCCTACTGCAGATATTCAGCAGGCTTAGTGACTGCAGTATCCCCAGTGAGCAGAGTTTCTGCAGTCTTTTTATCAGAATGACAGTGATGCAGATGATAAAACAAAGAAACAGCCTTGGAATGTTCCAGTAGCAAGAAAAACTGCTGGGAGGTAGGGGAGAGTTCCTCAGTATTCATAATAATACAATTCTTAATTTCAAATATTAGATAAAATAACTTTGATGTAAAAATTGAATGTTGATTTATTTATTTCTCTCTCTTGAGGAGCAACACAGCTTTAGGAACTACACAACTGTAATGAAAAGGCAGCCCCCTCTTTGAGGGGCTGAAACTTGGACTAGAGCATTTGTCAAATTTTCTGCATATTTCTGCCAGACAACTGTTTTTCCTSGGAGACTCTCACCAATCACTCACTGATAACTTCTGTAGTTCCTCACCKACCTTTTCCCCCCAGGCACTTGGAAAATGGTACAGCCAGTGTGCTTCAAGATTTCACGTGTATTGTCCAGGGTGACACTGAATCCACGCTCATTCCTCGATTTMGTTCTGCAAGGCTGGGCAAATTAAAAGGATTCAGAATGTCATTTGTTACTAGATAGCAGACGTGACTGAATACATGCACGGACCCAATGCGTAGGGTTAGGAAGGTGCTATTTTTACATAGTTGTTCCTCCAAGCTAGATTGCACTTTAAAGTGTCTTCTCCCTCGAGTGTTCAGCAGAAATGAGTCAGAYCCCCAGAAGTCTTGAGATTAAAGAGAGTAATTACCTTTGTCTGCCTCTGATTGTTTGGCCTGTGGGGGAATACCACAGCAGCCCTTTTCTTCCCCATCCCCCTTGTGTCTGTGTGATCACCTGTGTGAAACCTGTTTTGTCCTTTTCCTTGTAACTCTGGTCTATGCATGAAACKCACAGTATCCCTTTTCCTCTGGCTCTCCTCTTTAATATTTTTTCCCTACAGCTGCCATCCAAATGCCACAAACAAAGCATTTCTTAACTCTGTAAGCCCATGAGGGATCCTGGATTCTCCTTCTACTTCCATATACAGTGTTAATGAGAGTACTTGCTGTGCTTTAATGCATAAATACCTGTTTTCTGTTGCTGGAACATTCCTTAGTCATTGACCTACCTAAGGATCAGATGGCATCATCAGATGACTGTAGGGAAAGGAAGACACTCTCCCACTCTGTGTCCAAAAGTGTCTGAGGTGGTAAATTTTGGGTGATTTAATGTTGGAGTTTTTCTCAAATTGAATTTATTTTTTAAGGAAGCTTCATCTTGCTTTGTGATGTAAAGGACTGAAGCAGTTTGCTTCTTGAGAAGGCAGAACAGCTTCTTTATAGTCAGCAGTTGGCTTGAGCTTTCCAGACCCTGATGTGCTGGTTATTAATGGGATCCATGCTGACAGTGTCTGCCCCTTTCACCTGCCACAAGAGGTGCTGGAAATGACCCCCACTGCTCACGCTCTCTTACATCTTTTCCCAGCAGTTAAAGTCCCAGGAAAAGCATCTTGTGTGGCAGTATTTTTAAAGCAGGATAAGGAGCAAATTATTTTCTGTTACCGCTGAAGGTGTTATTTTATAAAGTGTCWTTTTTTGGTGAGCTTTTCCTCGTGGTAACAGGCACAGTGATAGAAAAGTCTTCCTTTTACCCTGTGATCTGTAAGCTTCTATGTGAAAATTCGTCCATGTTGCAAGAATATTTTTCCTTCTGAAGCATGAGAGATACAACTGGTTCATATAGGGATGGCTTCTGGTGGCTTCAGAGACTATTTAGCTTAGTCACTAGGTTTTCTATTCAGTAATCTGGGGCAAATCAAAAAGAACAGCTTTGACGAGGTGGAAAATAAGGTAAGCTTGGCATTTAATTCCAACAGTAATGCCCTGCTGATCCTTCAGAATGACCAGCACTCAAATGAAGCTGCATCTGTGTTGGGGGAGAGACACAATAATGAATAAATGCCACATAAAATAAAATCAACCTGGAAACAGGAATCTTGTTAGAGTGGTGAAAACCTGTTGAGAGCTTTCTAACCTGCCAAGTGTCAGTCATGGCAGCAGGTATTCTCCTGGTTAGCAGCAGGATAGAGGGAAACCTTCTGTGTGTTTTGCAAATACCTGGCCTACTTTGTCACTCATTTTATGTTGAAGTCCCCAGGTTTTAGAAGACAGAGGTGCAACACAATTTCTTTTCATCTGATGAATTACTGTTCAGAACAGTCAACTTTCTGGTCAAGAATAATGATAACAATTTCACTTCACATCTATGTGTGTTTCTATTCAGAATTTTGGCAGTGTGTGATGAAATTACAAGAAAAATTATAAATTCTGTCATCAAGTAAAATTTCTTCTAATAAAAKAAAAGGATTTTAAGATTTTATTTTTTCAAATTACAGTGATGTATTAATAAGAGTGCCAAGATATTTCCCAGACTAAAATTTTATTTTAAGAGGGATATAAAAATGTCTGGTCTAGATTCTTGGTTTTTAGTAGTCACTACTACTCATTTCAGTACAAAGTTCATTTTTTTTTACAGCTTACAAGTGTGTGATAATGATATGGGAAAAATGGGAAGTTGCACATAAGTAAARGAAATGTGATGATTTCTAATATTARCTCTATATTCTTATAATATATAAGACATGGACATTTAGATACACATAGCAATCTAAAATGCGTTTGGTACAGATATTTGTATTTAAAAATTTCTTAATTTAATGTCTTATGACTTGATTAGGTTTTTCTCTCTGCTTTTCTTACAGCTGTGACATTATCCTGATAACAGTTGCTGGGATGAAACTCCTCCGCTCCTCATTCTGTAATCCTATTAATCAATTTGTTACTTTGAGCTTTACTGTAATCTTCTTCCGATTTGACTACCGAGACATTTCAGAAAATTTCTTGCTGGATTTCTTCATGATGTCCATTGTGTTTCATAAGGCAAGTTTTAGAGCTCCTGTAATTTCTTTGGAAAAGACATTTTCTCTGTGTTACTTGGCTGATCAATATGTGTTAGGACTTTTTTAGAAGTCATGAATGCATATATAGACCCAGGTTGTTGGTACTGTAGAGGAAAAATTCTGTTAAAATGAAAGAAGGTTGTTTTAAGAGTTTTTTTCTAGCTTTGTGCAATGTTTTTCATCTACTTTTTTGTTCACATGCTGCTATATAAAGTTCAGAATTGTTGTTTTCAAGAGGAGAATCCTCAATGAGTTTCAAAGAGCCTCTTGGGTCATTAGTGCAGGACTGCCCTTCAGATCAATCGCCTGGTGTTTTTATCTCAGTTTCCTTTGAATGCCTCTAGTGGTTGACTCAACAACTTCCTTTGGGAAATTATTCCATTATCTAATCATCCTCAAGATAATAAATGTTTTCCTAATGTCAGCCTTAACATTTTTCTTTTCCTATTTTCAGTCTGTTATCCTTGTTWTGCTGCCCTTAACCTTAACCTCAGGACTCCTTCCTCTCTGTTACACTGTTAACTCTTGAAGTGTGCTCTAATTGAGTTTACTTAAAAACTACCAAACCCTTTCTGCATCAGTCAGGTCAGATCCTGTCTTGATTTGAAATCTAAGCTGTTTTACTGATAGAAGCAGGCTTAACTGATACCTGGAGAAAACATGAGAAAGTGCTGAAGATTTGAAAGTACTGATCCARGGATAACTTTGGTGAGGTGTTTGGTTTTGTCGTTGTTTGCTTTGTTTGGTTTTTTTTTTTTTTGGTCAGGCTTCTTTGCTTGGTCTCTTTTTCTAAAATATTCCTAATTGAGTTGTGAGTATGACTGATCTGGCATCATTTAGTTTCTGAGAGGAGAAGGACATTGTTCCATATTGTTCGCTGCGTGYGCCCTGGAGGTGTTTAGCCCTCCTACACGAGGGGCATCAGGTCATAGTGCTGTCCATGCCCACCTGGAAGTGTCAGGCTTCTAACCAAAGGGCCAGTTCATAGGTGTTCCCCTGGGAGTTCCCAGTCATTCACTGAAAGAGTGAAGGAAAAATTAGGTGCTTTTCCTGGTTTATTTCTGTGCTGCTCGGAGGAGGAAAAAGGAGGATTCACAGCTTGGTGAGGGAACTTGAGCTCAGTCTTTTTCCTGAACTCTTGGACCACACTCCAGCAGAAGCTACACCTGCTTCAAGCCTTCACCCTCAGACTTGTTGTTCTGCTTTCTCTCTGCTGGGGTGAGAAGGCGAGGGCTGGGGAGGAAGGGTGGAAGAAAAGGAGTGGAAAAGATTATACAAAGCTCTGCTTTAAGAAGATCCCTCTCTCCCATGCTCTGWGATCTTAAAACAGGACTAGAGCAATTTTTTAAGCTTCTTGTCTTGAAGTGAAAGATAACTAGTGAAAGTGATGCAAGGTTTTCTAGCCCTATGCCAGTTTTCAGTATTTGTTTCATTAACATGTGCCCTAGAGTAAGGGTTGAATTTCTGTCTCCAGGGAAGTTTATTACTGATGGCCATCAGTGGACATCCCATGTCTGAATGATGGATTACTTAGTCTTAAAAGTCAGTCTCTAAAAACCTCTTTGCAGGATCAAAAAATTAGCACACCAGAATTGAAAGTTCCACTGTTTGTCAATTCTTTTGAAAATGTCCTCATGAGCATAGCACGAAATACTGCTGTGAATTAGTTATTGCATGCTTTTGTAAGAAAGAGATATAAAGTCTTTTCAACAGGATTTTTTACAGAGTTGCTTGGGTAGTTTGAAGCTACTGTTCTCAGTAGAAAGACTAGTGTTAGCAATGAGAATAAGATAATGAAGGATGCTTATCAAATTAAGAGAGATGTTTGCTAAAATAACTACTGCTCTATTAGACTGAAAGCTCTACTGCAGACATGTTTTGAAAATGTAGTTTTAGCACTGACCTGCCATCTTCATATCTAACAATATCTGAAATTTTGCAGGTCTTTGGTTCAGCAAGTGGAATTGTCCTTGCYCCATTAAAAAAGTTCCATGTCAAACGGTTGAATTATTTATATTACAAAAGCACATGCACAGTTTTACAATGATCATTAGAGCCAATATGAAAAATAGAATTGCAGATGAGAGCAATTAAATTCCTTTTAATTTCAAATCATAAAGGGCATAAGTTTTCTTTACCCTAATTAAGGTTTGAGCTTTAATTAGCTCAGCACTGTGGAACTTCAGCAAAGGATATGATCACTTGAGGATAAAGATGATGTGTGTTTATTTCATTTCTATAGGCCCTAAGCAAGCTGCATCCACCTTTGTTCCTAAAAGCTTTATGAGTCTTCACAGATTCTGTCTGTATTTCAGTCATTTTTATGTTTGCAATTATTTTTAAAAATAAAAACAAAACCTGAAATACTGTCTATTACTGTCACCTTTAGCTATGCAGAATTTCTTACAGACATGACTGATTTCTGTTTGCACATTGAAAATGTCAATTTACCACCCTCTTAATTTAGGGAACACTGGAAGTGCCATGTCTTAGTCATAGTGATGGCAATTTTTGAGCAAGGTTACCCCATAAAAAGCTTTGCATGCTTTCAGAGCATGGTGGTGATATTTTTTTCTTCTGCCAGGCACTGGAGAAGAAACAATCTAAATTCAACGGACATTCACAACTGCACTAGTCACTCTTGACGCAGATTCTATGGTATAAAGCTTTACTAATGATATTTGGTAGAGTATTTCTGAATATCTCACTGATTGTGCTTCCATTATTTTCCCCATTGTGCTGTTGATTTAATGTAGTTTAGTCAAATCAGAAGCTCCAAATGAGGATACCGCTCCCTGAGCAAGTTGGGACATGGAAGTCTGAATTGCTTCTCACAGATTTTCATTTCTGTTAGCTGAAASACCCACACTGAGGTAACACAGAGAACAAGAGAGTCTATTCACTTCTTTTCTTGAGCATTTTTTAAATCACTTTGGATTTCTTGTCTTTTAAACATCATAGGACTTACTAATGTGACATAGTTAATTCAGTTCTTTTWAAAAAATTATTAGCTGTTTACATTTTGACAGTTCACAGAATGTGAAAACACTRAATGTTGATGAGGCGTATGCAGAGTGTGCTATTTTGAATTTCARATTGCCTTGGGAAGGCAGCAAGATAAACACTTAGGAAAGACTTTCTTACTTGTTTTTGAGAATGATTGCAGCTATCAGTTCAAGCGAAACAGGACTTCTCCATCTTTCTTAAACTAAGACTTCACATGCAGAGGGTCCAAGTTGTGTCCTTGGCTACAACCTGGGATTCTTCTGTCCGAGACTCCTGTTCTCTGTAATCTTTGAATCAGAGCTGAATGGCTTTTAAAAGTACATGTTTGCTCATTCAAAATGTGTGGGTGTAATGCTTTGATGTATATTCTGCAGGAAGTCAAACCAGATAATCGAGACAGTCTTGGTCTACGTGACTCCATGTAAACTTTTCAAATGAGCCAGTTGTTCTCCTTTGCTGTTTTAGGACATAATGTCAGTGCAAAGGTTAATAAGAATGTTCATATTAAGTGAAAATGGAAACCACAAAAAAACTGAGAACACATTGTTCATAGGCATAGCAGAAATGGACTACATAGTAGGACTTAGGCGATTTCTTCCTAGACTTTTAACAGTAGGAAAAAATGTGAGACTCCTTCTGTAAAAGGGTAAAAAAAAAGTGGAAATATTAAATTGTTTGTATAAACTATTTGGAACTGATGAAAAGATGGGCCTTTCTTCCATGTTTTTGCTGTGTACTGACATAATATGTAACTGAGGAAAAACTCTTAACAYATGCAAAAGTTATGAGAGGAAGAGCATATGGATGGTAAAGTGTTGTTATACCTCATCCAGTCCATTTTCTTCAGTGTGATAAAARCAAGCAAATAAAAAGTAAAATAATCATATACCCAGCACTGCCTTCCTTGGCAGATGTGTGAGATGCTTTTGAAGGATGTCTGGAGTAGCTGTTCAAGAATGAACTCATATTTTAAATAAGAAGTAGAAGCAAATGCAAATCATTCAAACAGCATGGATATCAGTTTGGAACTGGCTGAATGCTAACAAGGGTGCTTAGGGCAAGACTTGTCCCCAGCTCTTTTTCTGTGCTCTGTTAAAAATGTGATTTTCAATTTCGCCCAGTGTCACAAATGTCTTCTACATTTTGCTGGTGGAAAGGAGTCACAGTGTCTCCCTTAACTTTGCAACCTCACGCAGAGCTGATGTTGAGCTGAAAGAGCAAAGACAGCAAAAAACTCAGTAGCGTGACTGCTTCAGGCTGTAGTATGCTCTTGGCTACTACAGAAGACTAGTGGGGTTTTAGTGCTGGTCTCTTCACTGCTGGGAGCATGCTGCTGAACTGGCTCTTACCAGCAGCTCTTTCATCTCTAAAGCTCAGCTGGGAGATTGTAACTCCATTTTAGAATATGGATTTTTGACAAATCTATGTAGGTTCCTTTAAGCCCTAAAGAGCTTACCACCCCTAGCTTGCACACCCATCTATTGCATGGATGGAAATGGTTAGACCCCATGTCATTAACCTTCTAATGTATAGAACTACACCTTCTCATCTCTTTCAGTGTCTTGTATGTTACTGTCAGGCAGTTTAATGGTCTCTTAATTTGTGTGTGTGGATGAACTAATTAGSAATACAAAAATACGAAATCACCTTATATTTTCTTATCGTCAAGTCTTCTGAGGGTTCTGAATTTGTCTTCATACATAAGGCAAAATAATCAAAGAAGCAGAGCTTGTTAAATTTGCTTTCATTAACACTGAATTTATTTGCCTAAGTACTCTTACTCCTGCTGAGCTCACTTAAGTATACAATTTCCCTGTTTGATAGTCTTTCTTCTTTCCCAGAATACATTTTCCAGCTAACAAGGAATCTGCATTTTTATAAGAAGTTTTTTTTTTCTGCATGCTCTTTCTGCCATAGTATCCAAGACCACACATTTCTGAGAGTTGATCTTTGTCAAAGTAGATCCAGCTAAGGCAACCAGTTTGTAGCAGCCTGGCAGACCTGTACTGATCAGGCTTAACTTTCAACGTCCACAACACAATCCGTGGGCAGGAAAGAAATTATGCATGTCATCTTGTTTTCCTTCATTTTATGAGAAAGTGCTGCCAAGTGACCTTCTTGATGCTTTGTTGAAGTCAAGTAATTAACCTRTTGGATCTTTTTCTTGCCTTTGTGGCAATAAAACTCTTGTTTAGTTGGCATGTCCCATTGATTTAGGTGCTACTTGTAAGTCAAAAGCCTCACTCCTTTTCCTCTCCTCTACTGATTTTTCATCCTTCTCTAAACCTGATGTTTCACTTCAAAGCTTCTGGCACTAAGTCATTAATTCATATTTTAATCCATTCCTTGCCATTTGTGCATACTGAAATCCAATGTCTTAATCATYTGTGCCCTCTTGGCTCACAGCTGTTTCCTCAGGTGTGAGGCATGTAAACTCTTGGCATGTAAATCTGATATCTGGCATGTAAACTCTTAAGACTCTTTCTGCTGAGCAAAATACCCAAGGCTACATCTGATATTTGACAGGATAATCCCAGTGGTATTTTCCATAGACTTCTTAACTCTCTTGGGCACTGTAGGGTTCATGTTTCCTTTTAATGTTTGAGGAATGGTTTAATTGATTTTTCATTCAGCCTTCTGTCACTGACCTCTTTGTCAAACTTCATTCCTTATTCTATTCCCAAATTACATTTTCTCTCTCTTCTTTTTGGTGTTGTTTTTTTTTTATTTATTTTCTCTAGAATGGGACAAATGCACCTGGTTTGGGTTTATCAATAAAAATGAAGATACCTCAAGAGGGAAGAGTTAAGAGTATGTACCCAGGGAGACGTGCACCCACTCCCTGGGTCAGTCTGGCTCGCTGTGCACTATGTTTGTGTGCATTCATCCTGATGGATTCCTGTTCTGTATGTGTTGATGCAGGCACTGAAAGAGAAAGCTGGAGTACTTCAGTGCACAACTTTGGGCTTTTTCTTAAGTCCACTTTAACCGCAGRATCATAGAATGGCTTGGGTTGGAAGAGACCTTAAAGATCATCGTGTTCCAACTCCCCTGCCGGGGCAGAAGCACCTTTTACAGACCAGGTTGCTCAAAGCCCTGTCCAACCTGGCCTTGAACTCTTCCAGGAATTGGGCATCCACAGCTTCTTTGGGCAACCTGTTCCAATGCCTCACCACCCTCTTAGTGAAGAATTTATTCTTAATACCTCATCTAAATCTCTTATTTAAAAACCATTCTGCCTTGTCCTACCACTTCCTGCCCTTTTAAAAAGCCCCTCTTTCCAGCTCTTTTGTAGTTCTCCTTTCAGTACTGGAAGGCTGCTTTGAGGTCTCCCTGGAGCCTTCTCTGCATCAGGCCAAACAGCCCCAACYCTCTCAGCCTCTTCTTTATAGGAGWGGCACTCCATTCCTCTGACCATCTTCCTTGCTGTCCTCTGGGCCCACTCTAATGGGTTYGTGTCTTTCTTGGGCTGGGGACCCCAGAGCTGGATGCAGCACTGCAGGTAGGGTCTCACCCGAGCTGAGCACAGGCGGGGAGTCCCCTCCCTTATCCTGCTGCCCRCGCTGCTTTGGATGCRGCCCAGGATACAATTGGCTCTCTGGGCTGCTGGGTCCAGCCTTTCATCCACCAGCACTCCCAAGTCCTTCTCCTCAGAGCTGCTTTCAATCCATTCTCCGAGCAGCCTGTACCCCAGCTTACGTGTACTTGGCTTTGTTCAACTACATGAGGTTCACATGGGCCCAATCCTTTAGAAAAGGAAACTTCTGGGGCGATACAGTGTTGGCAGAAGCCGTGCCCATGAAGGCTTTGCTGAAAAGGCTTGGATCAGTGCAGCACATGAGTGCACTCCCAGCTGCACTGATTTATTTTGTTTGTCTGGTTTTCTGCATATTAAGATGATGAGGTCTAATCTTGTCCCTTTTGCCCACTTTGGGATATATGTGAGTTGGCGTTTTACAGTGCCACAGGTTCCTTCCCTGTCTTGCTGACAATGTAGGAAGAAGTATCATCTGCCTTGAGCATATCCAGGGCTATTTTAGGTTTTCAATCATCTCATTGTCGTAATCCTTATCATACTTACATCTGGTTAACATTTAACTTGAATTGCAAGGCTTTCAAGGCTTGCTACTCAAACKGTTTAAAACATTCCTGTTTTGTGCACTGTGTTAAGTGCTGAATGCTGTGTTTGAGGAATATATTTTTTCCTCCCAGGTTTGTTATCAGAGACTTGGACTGGTTATATTTTGATCCTCTTGTACGTATTGCATTAGACAATGATTTTAAAGCCCRCAATATAAAGTTTTCAAGTGCCTGTGAGCATATGCAGATAAAGACAGCCTGGAAYGTACTTCTTGTAGGTTCAAACACAGCTGTCCACATACAACAATAGAATGTCACATTGGCTGAAGACACAAACATTAAAAGCCTTTAGTATTTCCAGTAAATCTTGKTTTTTAGGATTTTGTAGATGAAGTTTGCTTTAAACTGTACTAAATTAAAACCAAAAAGTCAATGATTTGCAAAGAAAAGCCATGAACAAGCCACTTAACTTTAATTTCATAAACACATACATACTCTTAACTCTTCCCTCTTGAGGTATCTTCATTTTTATTGATATACCCAAAAGAAAGTAAAAATATACTAGTGGGTATTAGAAATTAATTCCAAGAGTTGGAGTTACCAATTGACCAGAATTAGCTTGACATAAAAAAAGTAAATACTCCTCTCAGGGTCTCAGTTCAAATCATCTCAAGTTCTCAAGATCTAAAAAGGAATATAAAGAAATACCTGTTCAAATTGAGAAATTTCTTTCTGCACTTAACTTTTTCAATCTCTCAATTTTGTGTTGCATGTAGAGTTTATAGCTATATATTTATATATATATATGGGAGTTATTTTTGTTTAAAATATATATATATATATACACAGTTTCTTTAAAACATGGAAAAAATTCAAACTTAGCAAGAGAATGTTTGCTTATGCATTATTTAGTCCCAGTATTGCCAAAAAGTCTACCCACACAGAGTCCCAACAGATGCTAAATGCAGAGAAGGGCCACCAAAAGCTGAAAGCATTGCACAGTCTCCATCTCACATTGAGTCATTTAAATTCAGGTGTTAATCTCTGCCTAGTTTACTGAAATCTACCAAACTGAGGAAAGGAGATAGAATTATAATGATGTTTCGGACTCCCCAAAACTCTTTTCATATATGTTAACTAATTTCCATTAACTTCTACTTTGTAATGGTACTTAAATATAATTGAGAATAACCAGATTTAGGGGAACTCCTCTAAAGATAAGTCTTTGCCTTTGTTTATTACTTGCTGATGCACCAGAAATCTGTAGAGGCTTCAGAACTCATGGAAGGCTTAAGGATGATAAGGATAAAATGTGTGTCCACATAAAATAAATAYGAAAGATGTATGCGTGTTCTGCACTTTAACTTGACTGTAGTGGGAATGTGCTGGTTTAAATTCACTGAAAATACTGATAATTGAACATGCTGATAATGTTTGCTGTGTAAAACTGTCACATGAGTAAAGATATCTAGGAATATAAGAACTTATATGCCCCCTAAATAACAAATAATAATATCTTATGAATAATATATAAACATATAATAGTTTCTATTTATTGAACTGTAGAAAACATTGAAGATCTAATAAGACTTAATACAAATGTTCTTATATAAAACATTCTAAACTGCGATGCAGAAGTCTTAAATAAAAATGAATCTTTATATATGTTTAATGCGATTGTTATAAAAAGAGGGTTAAAAGCCAGCACAGATTTTTTTTTTTTTTTTTTACCTTCACTTTAGACGGGAAAGTTCCCTTTTTGTATCTAGCGCTGTTACACCTCACCACCTCAGGAGCAAGTTGTTACCCTCAATCAAACAAAACTTTGCTGGGGATAACTTYTGTATTTCACAGAATCACAGAAGGGCTGAGATGTCCCATCAGTCGCATGGAAGTGTTTTGCCTAGATTGATTTAATGTGCCCTTAACTAACCCTTTGCTATGTAGGATGTCCCAATTTCTCCATGCTGCCTCACAGGTCTCAGAGTTACCAGTGAAGACCGAGTCAAGAAAGCATTGGGTACTTTGGCTTTCCCTTTGTCAGCAGGTTCCCTGCCCCACTCATCAGCAGGTCCACGTGATATTTTTTTTCCATTCTGTGTGTTGCTCTCAATGTACCTGTAGGAGTCCTTTCTGTTGCCTTTTATTTTCCTCATCAGATTTAGCTCCAGATGGGCTGTGGCTTTTCTCTCTCTTTCTAATTCATTCTGTATTGTTTCTGACAATTTTTAAAAGATGAAGGTTTTCCTCTTTAGCTCATGTCTTCACATTACTGAAGGCTGAAATGCAGCTAGCTGTAGGTGAAATAAGAGAATAGCTCTTTCTGAGAATCAGCCTCCCCTATTTATAAAGGCAATTTTTATCTTCAGTTTCTTTTTGTGAGAAAAGCTCTGTGAATCCCTGGAGTTCCCCTATCAGATATAGGACAAAGTATATTGCAAATTGGATAAAACTGATTAGGAGAAATAGTTTTTCAGATGGTTCTAGCAAAATGAAAAAGAGAAAATGTAAAGTCAAGTCCTCCTTTCCTAAATCTCAGTGTTGTAGTTGCTAGATGACATCACCTTTAGCAATTCCTGTTAGAGATGTAAAATGCTAATGGCATGTTACCCTGAAGGCGTTTTGCAGAGCATGCCCTGGAAGCGGGGATTTAAGAGGTAATAGAGGCACTTGACAACTCTTAATGAAAGCAGTGGCTGGAAAATCACACATTTCCAGGCTTTTAAGTGCAATGGCGTAAGGCTTTCAAAAACCAAGAGAGGTTCACTAAAGCGTTTCTGCTTCATGTTCTTATGAATGGAAATGAGCTCCTTTGCCTGTCTTGTGGAAGTGTTAACCGAGAGGCAAGTGTTGGAAGAAACAACAGCAAGGCCAAGCAGTGGTGAATGCAGAAGTAGCAGGACTTGTTAGATGCAACAGGGAACTTGGGCTCCACAGCCTGTTTTGCAAGAATGTGTCAATATTAAAGAACACTTAAAAATGATGTATTGTAACAAGTAGCCAGAAGGGTGTCCTGGACTTGGTTTCCTAGCAAATGCAAAACCTGRATTTTATTTGAGATTTTAAAACCTTTTGATGAATTCTGTGTTTTGAGGACAACTGGGCTGATTTATGACTTTGTGATTTCAGTCTGTAACAGGCAGAACTTCACTGGGTTGTGCTGCAGCTTTGAATTTTTGAGGTTTCAAATGCAAGCCATTAGCTTTTTCTAGCCCTTCACGTAAATCTTTTTGCAGATAAAACTTTTCTTCCAGCTGTTAATTGTGATGTTTCAGATAAATAAAAAATTAAGCAAAATAAATCAACCTCACAAGCTGATAATTAAATTGAAATAAATARATGTCCGTTCAAGTTTCAGTTCAGTTTTACTTGCCAACTTTAATGTTGTGCTTTTCAAGTCATGTGTAGTATTTTTGACAGAAAACAAAGTTAGCAAGGTATGAGTTTCTCAAACTAAGTAGGGGTAACCAGGCTGTGCCTTGAAGGGATCATAACAGCTTGTTTTTGTCAGGGCTTTGCTGGCTTTAAGTAGTATATCTGTGCAAAGGCAATGTAATCTATACTTTGTGTATTGCTCCTAACTTAAATCATGCCAAAGCACAGAAAGTGTATGAAGCACTGCTTGCATCTGTACTGGAAGGTTTATTACTTGCAACTGGAGCTAGCATGACTCTGGTTATGAGTTAGCAGCCTCTGCTCTCTTGTTTTGTGGCAGAGAYCAAAACAGATCAATGCTATGAGCCATTCTTATTTTCCCTGCATTTAATTTGAAATTACTTACAACAATTCATGGAGAAGCTCAGTGAATCACCCTGTAAGTGCATTGCCACTGTGGATCCTGACAGCCAAGTGTGACTTTGGGGGTGATAACTCAAGGAGGGGTGAGAGGAGTGGGCCAGAGAAGGTGTGAGCTCTCTGATGTTCAGTACATGAAGTGTGTCTAGAATTGTGCTCTGTGYCCGAGCCCAGCTGTCATGGGGAAGCTTCTGTCCATGCTGATGAACTTTCCCAGTCTGTACACAAGGTGGAGGTATGGATTTGCCACCTGGAAATGAACCGTGGAGAGTTTTAATTKAAAAGGATTCCTGGAGGTTGCTTG
Source organism: Malurus melanocephalus (assembly GCF_030028575.1). Lineage (NCBI taxonomy): Eukaryota > Metazoa > Chordata > Aves > Passeriformes > Maluridae > Malurus > Malurus melanocephalus. Next base: position 1,454,418 of record NW_026623324.1, on the reverse strand, counting down.
GAACTGTGTTAGTGAGGCCAGACCAGAACCTTCRCAGACACCTTTCTAGCACTTTAAAAATATGCACATTATCAGTGGTTGGGAGCATTCCCTGGAAGCRTTTTAATGTACAGTCTCAGTGTCTTTCAGGATGTTGGCAAAGTCTTGTTTTTCGCTAACTCAAAAAAAAAAACAAAAAACCAACCCTCTAAGAAATTCAACATGTATTTGCTATATGAGTATGAAATATTGCATATACTCCTGTTTCATTGTCAGCTTCTATGTGTGTTGAGCACTAATGTCTATTGATGGCCAAATCTTTCCTGACAGTTTTGTCAGGAGCCCACTCTGCTGTAGATGAGACATAAGATCTGTTTTGGCCTGATGCCAAGAGAAATGACAGAGGTGGGGGAAAAATGTATTCCAGGGAATAAGTACACATCATTCTTGAAACAGAAACTGCTAGTTGCAGCAACAAGCATATTTTACAGGAAGCAAAAGTAAATTCATTGCATTTTTCAGTTTGTACTGCACAACAATAAAAGCTTATATTTACGCAACATTTTTGTGGTACAATGGTGTTGMAAATGCAGCTACAATTAATGATTAATGCCATGCATATGCTTACATTACATAATGCCATGCATTGTRATGGCTTCTCCCACTGATTCAAGAAATGAGAATGTTGTGTTCTTGAGAAGTAAGTCTGATTTCCACGTGCAGAGCCACACATGTCACACATTGAACTTTCTCCCTTCACTATATCCAGTTTCTCCTGGAGTCTCCTCTCCTGTTACTGTCTGACTTGCGGTCATATATAGTCAGTAAATATCAGAACCTGTTTTCCACTTTCTAATCAAAACAGCCATACTTTTGAAAGGTAATCTGGGAACTACGTCAGTGTGGTGGTTAAAAATGCACCTCATTGCAAGTTTGGATTTTGAATGAAGAATGTACTTTGATGCCTTACTAAAGTAAGACCTTGATTCCCATGAAAGCTAATAATACAGGGTAACTTACATGTTTAGTCCAAGGCACAGTTTTTAAGTGCCTCTTTCAGATAATAGTTTTGAAATTGTCTCAGTGCCTAAAAAGTGACCATGTCTTTATCTTTTTCCTTTTTTTTTTTTCAGCTGTGGGACCTACTGCAGAAGTTGCAGTTCATCATGACATACATTGCTCCCTGGCAGATTGCCTGGGGATCTTCRTTCCATGTTTTCGCTCAGCTCTTTGCAATACCTCATATCCTTTATAAATTTGTTTGTCTTTATTCTTAAATTCCTCTTCATGTATGCAATTTAGTTACAGTGTTTGAATAAGGTTTGAAAATCCTAGGTAACTTACTTTAAATTTGGAAAATGCTTGGAACATTTTCTGAGAAACTGTTTCCTCTTTTTTTTTTTTTTTTTTTTTTTTTTTTTTTTTTTTTTTTTTTTCTTTTCTTTTGGCTGCATAGGATCTGAAACTGGGAAACTGAACTCTGACTCAAACGGATGTGTTTATTCCCACCCAGGCACATTCTGCAGATCACTTACTTTCCCAGTCCTCAGCACTGAGTTTTGATGCATCCAGAAAGAAATGTTGTGACAGACATATTGCTGGGCTTATGGCTGACTGAGCTCTCAAATATTAGTTTCTTTCTCAGTTGCTTCTAGTTGGTGTGTCAGATACAAATTCATTTCAGTGAGCCAATTTCTGCTGCAACTGTCCTGATTTTCTTTTTCAACTTCACAAGCAGCTAGATTTTTACATTTTAATGTAAATTTTTCATTGGGGTGCTGAGAAGAATTCTCTTCCTCTGTTTTATGACATTATGACAATATATGTTTTTCAACACAAAAGCAGTCCTTCAGAAGCAGTCTGGTTTTGTGCCTGTTCCTTTTTGGGGCACTCTCCAAGGTTTCTGAATATGGGGAGTAAAACACAGAGTTCAATGACCCCCAAATGTCTATAGGGTTAAAAATGTGCATTGAATTTTTAGATCAAAAATTATTCAGTTTAAAGTTAAATTCAGTTAGAAACTAGGTCAAATGCAGAAAAAAAACCAAAATCAAACCTGAACAAATTTAACTTTATTGACATCTAAGGCATTATCAGATACTAACTTTTAATTTCTTCCTTACCTGCTAACCAAAGTTGTGGAAGAAGGGTTGGCAGACTGGTTTTAGTTCAGACCTACTGAAGAGTTTWCTTTGTACTGTTTATTAGATATATGCACTTTCAGTCTTTGTCCCTTTTATCTCCCAGGRCTGGTTTGGTTTTTTTTTCCCCTTGAGTGATTTCTTCCCTCTGCTCTTTGCTGTGAAACATTTGCCATGTTGAGTAACAATGCTCACATTTTTAGATAGGAAGAATAAAGGGGAGGCTCAGACAGAGGGAAGTGCACACAGAATAACTCCCAGAGGGAAAGCTTAGATTGTCTACTTATAGAAGAAAAGCATTATAAAAGCTGTCCTAAGAGTTTTTGGTTATTTGTGGCAAATTRTTCCAGAATTTCACAACAAACAAAAAATATTTTCATCTCTGTTGGGGAAGTGTATATGAAGTTATTTAGCAAAACATTTAAGAACTAAGATTATATTTCACCACGTGTCCCTTTAGTCACAAATATTTTCACAGTGATAACTTTGCTCTTGATAAAAATGCCAATTAAATTTTGCAAAATGGAAAGTAGTTAAACCAGAGTTTTGTTTGTTTGCAGAGTTATTGCTAAAGTGATCTAGCCTAGCCTTTTATTATTTATATTTATAGTATGCTTTGTAAATGCAAATCTGTCTTCTAAGGCAATGTTGCAATTAAGATACTGGTTAAATGCTGAAGTTAATATTCCCACAACAGCAATAACTCTGCCTCTTTGCACAGTAATTTTATTTGTTGTTATCATAACCCTGCAAACAGCAATGATGAATGCATGTGGCAGTTTGCAGAGGTACTAAACCTGCCATTTCTTTACAGAGTTAATTATTTGTGGCTCTTAATTGCTTCAATCACCTCTGCACACAGGATGTAAATTTTTTAATTTTTAAAGTGCCTGGGTGAACTTTTGCTGCAGAGCTCAGTGATATGGGTGGTTCAGCATGCTTTAGTGCATTGGAGWCCAGAATGCAGGGCATGAAGGGCAATGCGTGTGGAGCTTTGCCTGGGGAGGTTGTAAAGTCTCCACCATTAGGGATCTTTGGGAATTTCAATGAATATCAGGAGTTGTATAGGTTTAGCTGATCCTGCTTGTGGCTGCTAGATGGTCTAGACTGACCCTTCAAAGTCCCTCTTAACCCAAAAGAAATGGAATGGGTTTCTGACTGGAGGACTGCAACTTCACTTCCTCATATATAARTGGGTAAGATGAGGTCATGCATTTATAAATATCAGCACACTGAGACAGTTAGTGCAGTTTGTAGTTCAATTAGAATTCTACCTAATAAGTGAACAGTGAAATAGAAAAAGAATAAAAAAGGAAAGGAGTCTGTAGTTGAGATTAGCTTGTTTAGGAGAGATTCTGCTTTGGTTGTTTCAGGGTTATAGTTCTAACATCGGAAAATGGTGCCCTATGACATTTGGTTTTTCCATCCTCTAATTGATTGTGTGCCTGGAAGGGGCCTGTAGTAATTGCAAATAAAAACGTGGGTTTTGAGAAACAGAGTATTTGGACTGGCCTTACTTCATAGTTTTGTGTTAAAAAGAAGATTTTCAAAATGTCAGTCTTTCACTTGCTTGTTTTGAAGCTGGTTTGAATTTAAACAGATTTTTAAATTGTAAGAATTAATCCCCAAAGACAATGTTTTATATCATGCTGAGGAGTTTTTACCTTTGGGGTTTTTGTTCTCAAAATTTTGTTTTGGTCATGTTAGAAAAAAAATCCATCRTTCACAAAGAAACAAGTTCTGCTTCTAGGCAGTGTAGCCTAACAAAGATGGTACACAGGAAACCTGGCTTGGGTCACAGTTGAAGAAAGTATGCCTGTAAGTTTTTGACATTTCTTTTTCACTTAGACATAATTAAAGCATTGGTATTAAAAAAAAAAAAAACAAAACAAAAACAGTACAAATAAACTTTATACAAACAAATTGGATACCCTCAAATGAAAAAAAAACCCAATGATGGATGATTGCCTATGATTGCCCACTGCACACATTAACAATAATGTAAGAGASTCAGATGCTGTTGCTTGCTGTGATGACACACAGATATGAAACAGTTAAAATCACTTTTCACTAGTCAAATGGGAAATGTCTTCTGCTGTCCATTTAGTAGATCATTATGTCTTTTAGAAAAAAAAACAAACCCATTGTTACTGATTATGTCTAAACATAAACAGTTCACAGTGGAGTGTGAAATCTCTTAGCTCATGATGGTGGCAATTTTTAAATCAATCATGTTATTAGTACCCACTTTAAAAAACTTGATTTGCTGTCCTTATCTGTCCTCTTTGTTCTCTTTTCCTSTCTTCAGCTCCTGTGCCTCCTTCCCTTATCTGACACTTGTAAATACTTGTTCATCTTTCACATCCAGTGCTTGGTTATGACTACAGTGTAATGTGACAGTTTAACTTCTTTGATGCACTTGCCTTCTTCTCTGTGCCCTCTGTCACTTTTTTTAAACTTTAGAGTCTTAGGGCAACTCATTTTTCAATCTCTAATGCACAAAGACACTGTTGCAGTCCACTGTCTTTTAGTAAGGGTGAGAGATTTGAAAGATATCTTTTGGCAAGTACTTGTTTCTAGATTTTGCAAAAGGCTTTGAAAGCAGGGCTAGCTGGCTTTTTTATGGAAATGCTGTACCAAGAATTATGCTTCCTGTGTTAAAATGGGGTTTTTGTGAAGTCTCAGGGATTGTAGGACACACATATAGTATGTTGCACTAAGAGGGTAAGCTAAAAGACTGAGGTTATTGGGTGATTTTACCTGAAATTGRGTTTGAGATGTGCTTGATCACTCTACCTGGATAGTAGTTCCTTCAGTTCATGGCTTCTTTGCACCTTCTTCCCAAGAGGGGTATAAGGAATGACAGCTGGTCTCTTATGCCAACTTTAGAGGCTTTTTCCTTAAATTTCATGGATGTGGCCTGAATTAATGAAGAATCTAAGCCTAATGTTTTATTTACTTGCATTTATTTCGTTGAATTTATTTAGTTGTGTTCCTTTTAACCTGCATCTTTTTCAATATCCTTATCCATCTCCTGACTGGCTTTCCAGAAGTCTGAAATAAAGCTTTACATTTAAAGTAAACTATAGATTCAGGCACTCATTAGGATGTTTATGTGTGATATTTACTATTCCCCTGTCCTCACCTTCTCATTCCATATATTTTTMAAAAAATATGAAATGCTGAACATTTTTTAGCTTTCAGTCAGCATGGGTTATATAACTGTCATTAAGAAGTAATGTGAAAGCATGACTTTAAACCAGCAGGCTGGAATATGGAGGCATAGTTTCTCCACACATTAGGGCTTTCCAAAACAAGCAGAAACACACAAAATGGAATACTGGACACAGTGAAAACAAGACTCCAGTGTGGAGAACAAATAATTTCCAAGAAATTGTGTGGGGTTTTTTCTCACGTGCATGTGTTTTAAACTTTATGTCAGACTCTGGAAAGGCATTTCTGTGTTACAGAAGGTACCTTAGGTAGCTGGAAAAGGGCACTTGCTGCACTGCCTGTGCTCAGGATCTGTCCTTGGGCAGAGATTACACAGGGTCATCCTGACAATGATACCRTGTGGCATTGAAGAGCCGCAGACACCATGCTGGTAATGGGTGATTTGGCACTGCCTTCCTTTCCTTTCCTTAACATGCCTGGGGTAAAGTAAACAATAGCAGCAGCAGCAAGAAAGAAAAAAAAAGTTTCAAAGAGTTGCCTCAAGGTTTCTAAAGTAGAATGAAATCATTTGTGTTACCTTAACTTGCAATTTTCAGACTCTGCTATGCTTTTTTTTCAAACTCTGGCCACTGCAGTCTTTTCTACRCCACTGAGTCCATTTCTGGGTAGCGTCATCTTTATCGCATCATATGCACGACCGATCAAGTTCTGGGAGAAAAACTACAAGTAAGACTGTTCAAAAATTTCTACCCTTGTTATTTGTAAGTTTTACTCTCATTAGTTTCATTTCTGGTGGTATTTTTGTTTCCGAAGGTAATCCTTAAATGAGGGCCTGAGAGGTTAATCTTTGAATCTTGTCTCTGGTGTTTTGCTTTTCCGTGGTTATTTGGTTATTTCTGAAAATGTGTTTAAACAATTATCAGTATGTTGCAGATGAGGTGTCATGTTGCATTTGTTGTACAGACACACAGTGATGAAGCTGTGAAAAAGAAAAAAGCAGTAAAACTCMCAGCTGTCAGCCTTTTTTGGTCTTGCTAGCTAGCGCTGGCAGCTAAGTCTATGCAGCCTTTGGCACTAGCAGTCAGAGGGCATAAATACATTTTATACTAACCAGCCTGATTAAATGCTGCCCTGTGGGATGCAGCAGGTACCTGCAGCTGCAGAACGGTGACACAAGGCACAAAGTGAAAATTGTGCTGGCCAAGCACCAGTGAGAAAGGCCCCACTTACTGCACCTCTTGTGTTGGTGCTGCTGGTGTGTTTGAGAACCTCAAGAGAGTTCAAAACCAGAAGTTAGTGATTGATTTTCAGCCTTTTAGGGAAAATGGTCTGTTTAGTTTGAAGAGTTTTATTTTGTTGCATTTTGACTTGTGTCAGTGAGTGAGTATGTGCTCATCTATAAAGAAATTAGACAGAGACAAGTTGTATATAGAGSTGTTGTATTTGTTTCTGAATGAGATTTATGGAACTCCTTGGAGAGAAAGCTGAGTTTTGCTTTCCCTCCTTGGAGGGAAAGCTGGGACTAGGTCTTAACAAAATTCTCTCTCACACATCTTTTTTACTGGGTATACAATTAATTGTTTCAAGGKAGTGAAGTTGAGGGCAGTTATGGAAAGGCAGGAAGTTGCCACGAATCCCACAGACAGCTATACATTTTCTTTGGAAACTTAGAACAATATCAAGTAGGAAGTGAGGATTTTAATATCTGCTACATTTTACTTCAACCTGAGTATTTTGAAGGCATATAGTTCCCTTTCTAGTTAGCAGTGAGAGAACCAAACTCTGTTGAAGGCACACCGCTGCCATTTAGTTTAGGTTAGTGTCAAGCCTCTAGGTTATTGTCAAGGGAAATAGAGGGGGTCATTTGTATTTGCTTTCCTTTTGTCTAATCTTTTGATACAAAATGAACAGGAGATAGTCACAGGAAATATCAAAAAATGTTTGATACTTAAAACTTTAATAAGGGCAGGGGGTGTGTCTTGTTTTCATCAGTAGTTAACATCTGTGATTCCCACCAAGGGAAGCGAAGAAGTTGGTGTAACAGTTTTGCAAAGCAAGGTAATTATTTTATCCATAAACTGTAAAACCCCAAGTGCAAAAAAACAAACCCTTTAAACACTTTAATCCACCCCTACTCGTCCTTTCAAAATAAGCAGCAACTACAACTTTGGCTTCAACCTGAAGGCTTACATTACTCTTTGTAAAAGATATCGCTTTGTTGCTTGTTAGAAATTCTAGTGTCCCTTCTATGATCTCACTTAAAACAAAAGCCACAGCCTTATCTCTCGAAAACCTTTCAGTTGAAACCAGCCTYGTAGAAGATTCAGATTGTCATCAAAGTGAAATAAATCTTTGTCTGAACCTGTGGCATCCCAGAATATGTACATGTAATGACTCCTAAATTTGTATTCATTTTGTCCCTAGTACTCCTGATTCTCATTTGCCTTACTTCCATTTCACATGAGGAACTAACTAGAATGAGTGAGAGTTGGACAGAGAAACTCCTGGTTTATTAAAAGGACACTGTGAAAAGACAGACAAAGGCAAGGAAAATGAGTAATTTTGTTATGAGAATAAGGACATTTTCTACAAAATACTTCAAATAATTGAATGAACTGAATGGGCCTTGCCATACTGCTTTGAATCTTGACCTTTCAACATCTAAAAATTTGAAGGCTGGCATAATTGCTTTCTTTTGAAACTGTGGAGTTAGATAGGATCAGGAACTTGAGCTGTAATGGGAAGTTATTCTGGCTCCTGCATTGGCCTGTCTCTGGGCTGCAGTTCCTTACAGCCAGAGGTGCACGGAGTTTTAAGGTTATGCAAGACAGAACAAACAGATGGGGTAGTTGGTGTACAGTTTTCCTTTCTGGAGTGCATTGACATTTCCCCAAGCTCAGCTCAGGGTATTCACAGAAAGCCACAGGTTCACTGCRGTGTGGTCTGAGATGAGTTCATATGAAGCAGAAGCTCTTGGAGATTTTTTTTTTTTTGCTGTTTCCATACTCACTGCTTGTTGACAGGAACTTTTGCCCAGGGGAGAGCTACCTTCAATGTACTTAGTATGACTTTTTTTAGCCTGCTTTGCCTACTTGTTTTCAAACACGTATTGATGACTACGTTAAATTGTCCCACATTAGCTGCAAATAATTAATTTACACTTATATGAAGTTAGATATTGTCTGTTCTAGGATTTTTTTTTTAATAATTCAATCTCTTAATTGAAATAACTGAAAACAGTTTTGACAAGCAGTCTAGATATCACAATWTTTTTTCTTTCAAGTCATAAATCAGATTGCTTTCTTAGGCTGTCATTTCTGTTCATCAGTATTCACACTTTCCTGCTGTCAAGGAAACTTCATTGTTGTTTCACTTAAGAAAAAAATATTTTTGCATCTCATTTGGGCCAACAGCCTGAAATTAGCTGAGGAAAAAAAAATCTGGTTCATTTTTAGTAGAGTGAGTACAAAGTTGAAACGTTGGACTTTAGGAAGTACAGAGTGCCATGTTTATTAATTGAACAGGGCTGCTAGACCAGTAGTCTGAGTGCTGAGCAGCTGATCCATCTGTTCCTTAAAGTGTTGGTTTGGTAGTCCCTACCTGGTGTTTTCCGAGTGCACACACATGTATCTTGCATTTCCAGGTTTCTTTTAGTCCCACTTTTTCTGCTGGCTAAAGAGGAGTTTGAATCCTCAGCTTTCTCTTACTGAGCTTGTGCCACTCTAGATGATGCAAGCTGGAGCTGAAAGTCTTGGAGAATTAAAATGGTGGCTTGTTTGTATTTCCAAGGAGCTGAAGGAGCTACAGTGGATAAAAAAAAGAAAAAGGGATTCATTTTGATAGTAAGCAAACTGTGAAATTCCTAACAGGCTTTTCAAAATTCAGGACTCATGCTGTGCCTCTTTGTGCTCTTGCAGTGTGTGCACAGAGCATGGGTGTTCTTCCCCACAATCAGCAGATGCTGTTTGCTTTTATTGTGCCCTTTGGTACTCACTGCATGCAGAGACTGRTACACCAATACATCACTGAGGTCAGGGGTCTTTCAGAAGGGAAAAAGCAGACTGGCTAAGAGGAAGAAAAAGTAAGGCATTAAAGAAAGTGAATAAGAAGAATTCTTGTAATCACAATTCTGCAGCTTTTGCTACTGCTGTTGTTGAGAAGAGACGGGTATAAAATGAGAGGCTGGGCAGCTGCTCATGAGCTGGTCACCTTGTGGGAGTTCAACTATGAGAATTTTTCTTTCTCTCTGTTATTTTTGGGGTTTGTTTTAACAAAGGAAAGTTTGCTGTGACACTGGTTTTGTCCAGCCATTGGCCTGGATCCTGCTTCCCAGTTTGAAGAGTGCTCTTTTAGTCCTTATTTTCACAGCTGCTGGAATGATTAGGCTGTCAGAGAGAAAAAAGGAAATAGCAGTAAATCTTGTTTTAATGTATAGGTGCTTTAAAGCATAAAGTGTTTGTCYGAATGCTATTGCTCAATTCCTCTGCTTTGGCTTTTTTTCCTCAAATCCTTTGTCACGCTGCAGCCTGACTCTGTCCTTCTCCTCCCTTCCTCTTATCTTGCTTTGTRTCTTGGATTTGACAATGACAGAACAGAGTGGGAATTTTACTTTTATTCCCCAGTGGGTCTAACAGTTGGATCACGTGGAACAGCCTGTTCTCTGCCACAGCTGTGACTTGTCCCCACAAACAGCAAACTGCCACCAGGAATCTGGAGATTTCACTGTTTACAAGCTGCTTGTCTTTGCTGCACTTTCCTGTTTCTATTCCTCTGGTTCAGTGCCTATTTTTGGGTAAGGCACAGCTTGAATTTGCTTTGAAGCGCTTTGAATGAATTACAGTGCGGTGTAACTGAATTAATTAGGTGTCTCTAAAGAGGCTGTGATTAAATTGCCAGTTATCTCAGACTGGCATTACAGGATGCCTCTCTGTGTTTGAGACTAYGTGAGCAAGCTTTTCTTTTCTCCATCTTTTTAAAAAGTGTGTCACTGTGTTATTGTTCCAGTCATTGTGGTCTGGAAAATAACCACCTGTAGGGTTAGCACAGCTGGGAATGGAGGGTGTGGAAATCCTGTCCTGCTTCAGATGTAGTGCAGATGGGCTTTTTCTTCTCTTTCCCTGCTACCTCACTTAACCTGCCCATTGCCAACAGCCTGCAGGTGGAATGGGAAGAGTTCTCCCAGTGTACATGTTATTCTGGTTGACCCCACATTATGCACATGTGTGGGAAAAGGAGCTGTGAAAAGTATCTGTCTGCTCCCTCCCTTTTTTCCCCATAAAATAACAGGCCTTCCACTTCCAAATGCTTATTTTTAACACATGCTGGTGCCTCTGGTTTCCCTGTGAGCCTGCTCATCTGTTACAGCTGTTAAAACCCCTGCTCCAAACACAAAATGTCATTCACCCGTAACTGTACATGGGCCTTGTTTGGGATCTGAACACTCAGACCTTTCAAGTTGTTCTTTTTAGGACAGSATTTCTTTTTGTCTTAGTCTTTTTCTTGCTGTGTTACTTGATTTTTCACATGTTTTTAGACCTCCATAGTAGTGATGTTTACAGAGGAACAATTGCAGCAGATGTTTATAGTTCAGTAACGGCTTGAACTTTGATTTATAGTGAATACTTAAAAGAAAGGTACATTGACCTCTGAAGCCAACAATTGTAGCATAAATTCAGGTTTTTTCCCCTAATTGACAGGAGATAGTGTTTGCCTTATTACCTCAAATATAATTTGAAGTATGTTATATTCTAACTACTGCCCTACCTAGGTATTAAATTTAATTAGGGTTTCAGGCTTTCTTGCTTGAACATTTCCAGCTACCTGGTCTGAAAGCCACATTGTCGTTTTACTGTCCATTAAAATTGTTTTGGTTTCTTCCAAATTGATTTTATTTCTCTGCTAATTTTTGTGTTTCTCTCTGTCTGCCTCTGTTTCCATACTGTTTTTATGAGCTGACCAGAAAGAAGTTCTGTATTTCAGTTGCATGACTTTACTCTAGAGTGAACTGAGGTTCTAGTGCCTTTGTTCACAGCTATTACTCATTGATGARTGCTGGCCCCTTTGGTGATCATGGTTCTTTTCAGAGAGGTCTTCACTGAGTTGGCCTCAGGGCTCCTCCAGGCTTTTACTGGGAGTTGAGTTAATTTAGAACACTGCAAAATAGTATAAGTGTCAGCATATAGATAAACCTGAAATGGGTGCTTATTAGTGCATGGGACTTAGAAGTCAAAATAAATAGCACCAATGAAAGAATGGTTTTTAATGTGAATTTTTGATCTCCCAATCAGAAGGGCTGACTGATCCTATTTACAAAGTATGTAGAATTTGGCAAGAGTCTTTCTGGAAACTTCGAAGGTACTTGGGTCCGTGAGAATCCAGCCTATACTGAGGGATATTTTAGGCCTAGCTCACTATCCCTGAGTGTAGCATTCATGCAGCTAAGTGGCACTCCCTGGCTGGCGATGGTCCAGAAGCTGAAATGTTAGGAAGTTGCAGCTATTTTTCCTTTGGTGCTATTCTCTTAAGACTGGCAGATTTCCCAATAGAGGTGATGCTT